>NC_045431.1:157105065-157405065 GCF_902635505.1 Sarcophilus harrisii
AAGAGGAGAGAGCATTGTCCTAAGCTTCAGGGTTTTTGTGCAACTGTTTTTAGAAATAATTCTGAGCATATGTAAATTTTTAATTCTTCCAAGATGATATGATTTAAGGAGAGATGTTTTTATCATTATTCTAGCCTGTATTCTGGTCTAGGAGTGACCACAAGCATTCTTTTCTCCCCTGGAACTGTGACCAGGATCCCAGGTACCCTTCAACCACAAGTTCTGGTTCTTTTTGCTGATGCTGGTGTTTCTTTTTGCCCTGGAACTGTGACCAGGATCCCGGGTACCCTTCAACCACAAGTTCTGGTTCTTTTTGCTAATGCTGGTGTTTCTTTTTGCCCTGGAACTGAGACCCAGATCCAAGTATAGGGAAAGCAACAAAGTCCTGCCACTCGTGCCAGCAAAGGAGCCTCTATAGTGTTCTTCTGACCAGTTGAAATGTATACTTTCCTGTCACATCAGTGCAATAAACCTTTCTTGCCAACTTCTAAATTTTCTTGGGCTGGAAAATTATTTCACCTCATCCTTTTGTGGGTTTTACTATTCCAGAATTTATTTTGAGGCATTATTTAAAGTTGTTTGGAGGGGTTTAAGGGAGACCTTTGGAAGAGTCTCTGGTTTTTCTCTGCCACTTTGTTTCCACCTTGACCATCATTCATAGGAGCAGCACTTGGAAATGAAACCTCTACCTCTTTAGAAATCTCCTGGTCACTGAAGACCCAGAGAATGATCTTAACACTTAACACATAATACTATCAAATGGTTTGACATAAGAAACAGAATATGCTTTTATCAATGGAAATGACATTTTAAGAGAGGCATTGCTATCCACTTTGCTGCTTTTCATCTGACTTGTGACTAAAAACTTCTGTGTATATTGTTTCCCCCCCCCCTTTTTGGGGATATGAGCTCCTTGAAAACTGAAACTAACTTGCTTTTCTATTTGCATTCTCAGCACAATGATTTGCACATTGTAAGTGCTAAATATATACTTATCCATCCATCCATGCATCCATTCATTCATCTATGGTGTCCCTTAATGTATCAGTTTAATGATTCTATTTTAAAAAGAAATAAGTTTGTACAAAACAAACCCACATAAGTCATCAGCATTCTTATATATCACTAACAAAACCCAACAGTTAGAGTTACAAAGAGAAATTCCATTTGAAATAACTACTGATTGTATAAAATATTTAGGAATCTATCTGCCAAGGGAAAATCAGAAACTTTATAAGCAAAACTACAAAACACTTTCCACACAAATTAAGTCTGATCTAACCAAATGGAAAATATTAAATGCTCTTGGATTAGGCAAGCAAATATAATAAAGATGACAATACTACCTAAACTAATCTATTTATTTAGCGCTATACCAATCAGACTCCCAAAAAATTAGTTTGATGACCTAGAAAAAATAACAACAAAGTTCATATGGAAAACCAAAAGGTCAAGAATTTCAAGGGAATTAATGAAAAAAAAAAATCAAATGAAGGTGGCCTAGCTGTACCAGATCTAAAATTATAAAACAGTGGTTACTAAAACCATCTGGTATTGGCTAAGAAATAGACTAGTTGATTAATGGAATAGGTTAGGTTCAAAGGACGAAACAGCCAATAACTTTAATAATCTAGTGTTTGACAAACCTAAAGACCCCAGTTTTTGGGATAAGAATGCATTATTTGACAAAAATTGCTGGGAAAATTGGAAATTAGTATGGCAGAAACTAGGCATTGACCCACACCCGTACACTAAGATAAAGTCAAAATGGGTTCATGACCTAGGCATAAAGAATGAGATTATAAATAAATTGGAAGAGCATAGGATAGTTTACCTCTCAGATCTGTGGAAGAGGAAGGAATTTATGACCAAAGAAGAACTAGAGATCACTATTGACTACAAAATAGAAAATTTTGATTATATCAAATTGAAAAGTTTTTGTACGAACAAAACTAATGCAGACAAGATTAAAAGGGAAACAATAAACTGGGAAAACATTTTTACAGTCAAAGGTTCTGATAAAGGACTCATTTCCAAAATATATAGAGAATTGACTCTAATTTATAAGAAATCAAGCCATTCTCCATTGATAAATGGTCAAAGAATATGAACAGACACTTCTCAGACGAAGAAATTGAAACTATTTCTAGCCATATGAAAATATGCTCCAAATCATTATTAATCAGAGAACTGCAAATTAAGACAACTCTGAGATACCACTACACACCTGTCAGATTGGCTAGAATGACAGGGAAAGATAATGCGGAATGTTGGAGGGCATGTGGGAAAACAGGGACACTGACACATTGTTGGTGGAATTGTGAACACATCCAGCCATTCTGGAGAGCAATTTGGAACTATGCTCAAAAAGTTATCAAACTGTGCATACCCTTTGATCCAGCAGTGTTTCTATTGGGCTTATACCCCAAGGAGATACTAAAGAAGGGAAAGGGACCTGTATGTGCCAAAATGTTTGTGGCAGCCCTGTTTGTAGTGGCTAGAAACTGGAAAATGAGTGGATGCCCATCAATTGGAGAATGGTTGGGTAAATTGTGGTATATGAATGTTATGGAAATTATTGTTCTGTAAGAAATGACCAGCAGGATGAATACAGAGAGGATTGGCGAGACTTACATGAACTGATGCTGAGTGAAATGAACAGAACCAAGAGATCATTATATACCTCAACAATGATACTGTATGAGGATGTATTCTGATGGAAGTGGATTTCTTCGACAAAGAGAAGATCTAACTCAGTTTCAATTGATCAAGGATGAACAGAAACAGCTACACCCAAAAAAAGAACACTGGGAAATGAATGTAAACTACTTGCATTTTTATTTTTCTTCCCGGGTTATTTATACCTTCTGAATCCAATTCTCCCTGTGCAACAAGAGAACTGTTCGGTTCTGCACATACATATTGTATCTAGGATATACTGTAACCTATTTAACATGTATAGGACTGTTTGCCTATACAACAGGCAGGGGAAGGGTGGAGGGAGGGAGGAAGGGTAAAAATTGGAACAGAAGTGAGTGCAAGGGATAATGTTGTAAAAAATTACCCTGGCATGGGTTCTGGCAATAAAAAGTTATTTAAAAAAAAAAAAAGTTTGGTAAGATTTATTGTTAGTGAATCACTTCCAGCTCTTGTTGATCACCTATTTCTTTTTTAAGTACTCACAAATCAACCAATTAATAATTTTAAGACTACAGGTATGGCTGAAGTGATATATTTTGCTTAACTATCTTTGACTTAACCAACTGCTTAATTATCTTCCCTTTTTGTTACAAAAAAAGAGAAGCTCTATTAGAGAGTAACATTGGGAAATTATAGCATTAAAAAACAAATAAAAAAAAATCTATTCTGGAAAAAAATCTATTCTGGAATATCAGGATTTGATTATTCTAGCAAGTTTATAATTTCTATAACATTACCTTTTCCCTTTTAGAAAATCAGAACATTTACCAGTTTCTGGCCTTCTGACACTTCTTACTTTCTCCAGTTTTTCCTCAAAGAGTAATAACACTCTCTGCAATCATATCTTCAAGTTTTTTTCTCAACATCTTCATATCTTTACAGTTTTACATCTTCACATTTTAGGGCTATTAATAATTTACTACTGGTCATATGTATCTTTAATAATAATCTTTTTTCCCCTGAGGCAATTGGGATTAAGTGACTTGCCCAGGGTCATACAGCTAGGAAGTATTAAAAGTCTGAGATCAGATTTGAACTCAGGTCCTCCTGACTTCAGGACTGGTACTCTATCCACTGTGCCACCTCAGTGCCTCAATAATATCTTTTATATCTCAGTTGTACATTTCTTCATTGTCAACATGCTGAGATCTTCATGCCTACCACATGTTTTTTCATTGCCGCTTGTATGATCTGCAGTGTCATTAGAAACTATAATATTTTCTTTTTTTTTTCTTCTTTTCTTTCTCATGATTTTCCCCTATTCTAGTTATTCTTTTTACAACATGATTAATGTGGAAATGTTTAATATGATTGTACATATATAACCTATATAAAATTGATTGCCGTCTAGGGAGGAAGAATAAAAAAATGAAGATCAAAATATTATAAAATTATATGTTGCAGACTAATCTGAAAAATAAAATAAAATTTGACCTTAGGGAACAGTATGTTTAGATATTTTGGCCATTCTTTGGGTCTTCAGTAAGCAGAAGGTTGCTAAGGAAATAGAGTTTTCATTTCCAAGTGCTGCTCTTGTGGTTGAAGGTCAGGGTGGAACCAAGATAGCCACAGAAAAATCAGAGACTCTTCCAAGCTACCTCTCCAAAGAATTTTACATAATATTTCCTTAAGTATCCACCTCATCCTACTTCCCTTCTCACTAGGATTGTTCAAAATTATACACAGTCAGGAAAAACTTTTCAGTTCCTCTTTTTTTGAGTCTTAAGTGCTTTTAGAATTTCAATCAATAAAATCATACCTCTTTTCTCTGGATATGTTTACATCTCCATCATGCTTTCCCCCTCAAGTTAATGGATTTTCACAGAAGCTTATATATTGACATACATGCAATGTTTTCCAGCTGCCCTTTCTATTAGCTCTGCTATTTTTGAATAACATATTTTTGTTATTTAAAGTATGCTATTTTACTAAGGTGCTGTCTTTGAAGTCAGATTTCTTTTTCTTCTGGAGTTTAGGGTCTGATTTGGCTCAATATTCTTTTCCTTATTATCACAAACTTTAAGATGACATAATTACTTTCTGACAAGCTTCACAGAGAAATAAACTTGAAAATTTTAAAATAAGGAGTTGAAACAACAATCCTAACTCATTGGTATTACTTAGACTTAGGAAGATGGAATTCATGCAAAGAACAGATATAATTGAAACCTGATTGTGCTAGTTATATTCACAGAAGCCAGAGACAAACTATATTGCATACAAGTTATTATCCTGTTTGAAGAGAAGGTGAAAGAGCTTGAAGAAAACCTCTGTCTGCTCTATCTAATAGAGAAAAAATAGTTTAAAGGCAATAATAAAAAAAAAACATCTACGAAGAAAGATAGAAAGAAAAAAAGTTCTGAGAAAATGGAGAAGATTCAAAGCAAAGGTAAAGAGGTTGCTGAGCAGAAATATGTGATCTAGGAGAAAGAGATGTTATAGAGATATATGGGTATTTAGATCAATGGTGTCAAATTCAAATAGAAATAGGGCTACTAAATTATGCATACTTGGTGTAGCTAGGGAGCTCAGTAGATAGAATCCTGGTCTTGGGGTCAAAAAGTCCTGAATTCAAATGTGGCTTCAGATATTGAGTAGCTATGTAATCTTAGTCATGTTACTTAAACTCTACTTGCCTCAGTTTCCTCATCCACAAAATTTACCAAGAAATTGCAAACTATTCCAGTACCTTTTCCTAGAAAATCCCACTAAGATACAGTTGAAATGACTGAACAACAAATCATGCACAAGGATCCCTTCTAGAGGTACATTTACTTGAAGAATCATATATTAACATCAGCTATGTTCTAGTGTAATTTTATTTATTTTGTTAAATATTTTCCAATTATATTTTAATCTGGTTCTGGCTGTACTTTAAGGATATTGAAGGAATGATTCGTGGATGTTCATTTGACAGTTCTGTTCTACAGCAAATTTGAGACTTTCCCCCAGAAGATAGACTTAACTCATCTGAAAAAGTATTTCATGTTCCATATAATAAGGAATCTCCATCATTTTACCAATTATGAGGAAACATGTCAGTGACTCCTCAGAGATAGTTGTCAGTGACTCTGAAATATAGTCAATAAACAGCAAGTATTATCCAGTACCTACTATGTGTAATGTACTATTGTGACTTAAATTTAACAAAAGGGTAAACTGAAGCAATTCTCCAAAGCAAGATAATATTTATTAATAGTAGCATACTGCCTGTCAATAAACCAGTCAATGGCTTGCTCCATTTATGCAAAAAAGACAATTTTCCTTATATAACTTTTGAGGAGTACAGAACAAAGAATTTAACAGGGTGGATGATATCACAGGATTGAGAGCAACATTATTGGTTATAGGGCTGAGGTACAGGGAACAACATGATTGGTTGGAAATTTAATAATGGTGGCTATGCAATGGCCCCATCTTTCTCTCCCATGTGACTAAGAAGTAGCCCTTATGCAAGTCTTGGGGATAATGTGTCAGTCATTTTTGGACAGCAAAGCAGACATCTTTGAAAGACAGCTTGGTGGTATAAAGATATTAGACCCAATTCCCTTGTATTCACACACATCTCTCAAGGTCAGTTCAGTTGAAGCAAGAGTAGATCAGTGATGAAAAGAGCTGGATTTTTTTTTAAAAAATGAGCTGTTATAGAACAGCTGAATTCTGAACCAAATTCAGAGGCAGAGAATAGGACTTAAGAAGTTATAGGACAAAAACAATTAATTGAAAATTGATGAATAAGAAAATGATACAAGACCAATTTACTCTTCTTGTCACTATGCTAAAAACAGAATTTTTAGTCAAAGGAGAGGCATGCTGTATTGGGATATGAAAACCTTTTGAAACTCCAAAAATGGAGATGCATATGAAATCCTAGTCATTCAAATGTCCCTACTCTCCCTTTTTGGCTTTATCAAATTTCGGATGGTGCAGTCATGACCTTCTTGTTCTTTGCCACACAGAGAACTTCATTCTCTGCCTGAAATTCATTGACTATCTCCCATATTTATAATGTACTTTCTCCCACCTTCCAATTCTAAGAATCTTTGATTTCTGCCCTACAAGCCTTAGCTTAAATAGGCCTTTATTTTTCCTCTTAAAGTTTTGTTGTTGTTGTTGTTGTTGTTATCCAGTCATTTTTCAGTCATTTCTGATTCTTTGTGACTCTTAGGTTTTTTTGTTTGTTTGGCAAAGACACTGCAGTGCTTTTCCATTTCATTCCATTTCCTTCTCTAGTTCATTTTACAGAGGAGAAAACTGAAGTAGAATTAAATAACTTGCCCAGAGCACAATGGTAGTACTTGAGACTAGATTTGAGCTCTGGAAAATTAGTCTTTCTGACTTCAGGCCAGCACAGCATCTACTGCATCACCTAGCTGCTCTCCCTCCTCCCTCCTAAGATTACCTGTATCTGTTTTGTATATTCTTATGCAACACCATATTCAGCACCCTCTCCCACAGAGACTATAGAAACTGTTACTATCTTTTTTGAAAGGACTTTGGCATGTTTAAAACTGAAGAGTTTAAAACATGTTAAAACATGTTTACCTTTCATTTCTTAAGAAATAAGGGGAGGGGGTGGAGGTGGAGAAGTATGAGTTTTAACTTTGATCTATGAAGAATTTATGAGAAGATGGAGTTTTAACTCATCTATGAAAATACTTTTTCTATCATGGTTAAAATTTGTGAGAAAACACAGAGAAGATACTTATTTTTTAAACAGGATTGAGTTAACTTCATATTCTGAATAAATAAGAAAATAATTCTTGAGATACTTTAACTGCTATTTATCTGGAGAAGCTGAATGGTGGGACCATTTTTTAAAAGTGAATTCAAAAGTTAAAGTAACAGGAATCACTAGTGATGTTTCTCATTGCTTAAATACTGTTATCAATTATTTATATCTTATTTACCATGTTAACAATCTGCATATACAGTAATTATTTATATCTTCTTGTTATTATTTACCATGTTAACAATTTGTATATACAGTAATTATTTACATCTTCTTGTTATTAACAGTTTGTATACACAGTAACTTTGAAATATATATACATCTAAGAGATTAAGAGTTTTGAAATAAGTTGTTATAAAATTTTTAGTGAAATTTTAAGCTTCTGCTCAGAAAATCTTCAATGATTACTTATTATTTACTAAATAAAATTCAAACTCCTTTGCCTGGTATTCAAGGACCTTTATAACATGGTAGCAAGCTACTTTTATTGTCTTATCTCATTTTACTCTCTTCAAGTATTGAGAAAAGTTGCAAAGAGAAGCAACCTTCCATCGCCTGCTGTGACTATCCTTTGAGGGAAGAAGAAAGTCAATGGAGAGTAGACCCCCATCTTCTCATATGAAATCTCCTGCTTAATATCTAGCTTTTGGGTTATGTGCTTCCCATCTCATTCTTTCAGCTTTCTCTGGAAAGAGGAGTGTCACCGTTCACTCAGTGATGAACATTCTCACACCTGGACACACTCTACACATTTCATTGATCTAGAACATCTGTAGGTCATTATCTAAATCCCCATTCCCCAACCAGTCCTTACTTCTTTAATCCCATTCCTCTCAACCCTCCCAAATCAAAGTTCCAAACACCTCCTACTTTCCCTGCAAATTATTATCTTATATATCCCCAGATATTAAACTATATCTTTTATGGCTAAACTGCAATTAGCATCTCCATTTTCTCTCCTCTCACTCTTAATCTCTAACAGTTTCTGACCTCATGATTTTCTTGAAACTGCTTTATTCAAAGTTACCAGTGATCTCTCAGTTGCCAAATCCAATGGTCTCTTCTCTTTTTTCTTTTTTCAGTTTTCACTTTATTTAAAAATTTTTTTAAAGCTTTTTATTTTCAAAACATAAGCACAGATCATTTTTGAACATTAACCCTTGCAAAGCCTTGTGTTTCAATTTCCCCCCTTTCCCTCCAACCTCTCCCTTAGATGGCAAGTAATCCAATATATGTTAAACATGGTTAAAAAGAAATGTGTTAAATCCAATATATGCATACATATTTCTATAATTATCTTGCTGCTCAAGAAAAGTCAAATCAAAAAGGGAAAAAATGAAAAAGAAAAGAAAATGCAAGCAAACAACAACAAAAAGAGTGAAAATACTATGTTGTGATGCACACTCAATTCCCACAGTCCTCTCTCTGGGTATAGATGGCTCTCTTCATCAAAAGATCATTGGAACTGATTTGAATCATCTCATTGTTGAAGAGAGCCACATCCATCAGATCAATGACCTCTTCTCAATCATTTTTCTCCTTGACTTTTCTGCAATTTTAGATAGGGTTGATTACCCTTTTCTTGATTTTCTCTTCTATCTATGTTTTCAGGATTCTCTCCCCTGGTTCTCCTATCTAATCACTCCTCAATCTCCTCATTCTAGATCATGACTTCCAACTGTAGGTGTCCCACAAGATTTTTCCCTGACCTTCTTCTTTTCTTCCTTTATACTACTTCACGTGGTGATTTAATCAGTTTTCATAGATTTATCATCTCTAAGGTGGTGATGACTCTCAAATCTACTTATCTTTCCTTAACTTTCCTGCTGACCTCTTATTTCACATCAGACATCTTGAGCTGTATGTTTAATAGATATCTTCAACTTAACATATCCCAAATCCAAACTCATTATTTCCCCCACCTAAATTCTTCTTACCTCCTCTTTCCCTGTTATTAAAAAGGTCACCATTATATTCTAGTCCTTCAAACTTACAACTTAGATGTCATTCTTAACTCCTCATTATCTCCCCATCTCCATTCAATCTGTTGCCAAGGGCTGCTGATTTCACCTTTGCAACATCTCAAATATACCCTCTTCTCTCCTCTGACATGGCCCTTATCACCTCATGCTTGAACTTTTGCAAGAACCTCCTGGTGGGTCTGTCTGGATCAAGTGATATCTCACTCTAATCTATCTTCCAGTCAGGCATGAAAGTAATATTCAGAAAGCTTAGGGCTAATCATGTCATGCAACTATTTAGTAAAATCCAACAGCTCCTTATTACCTCCAGGATCAAATACAAAATCCTCTGTTTGGTGTTCAAAGTCCTTAATAACTTAGCCCCCTCCTTCCTTTCCAGTCTTTTTATATCTTACTCCTAAATTAATATTCTTTGATCCAATGACACTGACCTGCTAGCTGCTCCATGAACAAGATACTCCATCTTTTGGCTTTGGGCATTTTCTCTGGCTGTCCCTCATGCCAGGAAAGACATATACAGGGTAAATCAGAGATAATCTCACCGAGAAGTTGTTAGAATTGAGAAGGAAATGGAAAAGACTTCTCAAAAGATAGGATTATAGCTGAAACCTGGAGGAAACCAGGAGGCAGAAACTACATTCCAGGCATTAGGGATTGTCTTTTCCTAGGCTCTGCCTTCATCTTTTTTTTTTTTTTCTTTTTACATATTTTCTTTGAGGAACCCCTATATTCTCTAACTTTAGTCATAACTTATATGTTGATAACTATCACCTTTAACCCTGAGTTCCTTACAAATTCTGTTCTCTTATTGGATATTTCCACACAAATGTCTCTCATCACCTTGAAATTAACATGCATAAAGACAAACTTGTAATTCCCATCCTCCCAAACTAACTACTCCTCATAATTTCCCTAGTTGTCAACCATATTTCTATATTTCTTATTTTACCTCCATCATGTCCTTGTCAACCCAACTAAAAACACATCCAACCATTTATTTAGTGCCTAAGATACAATGGACTGTGCTAGATGCAGGGAATACAAAAACAAAAGCAAAATTTTCCCTGCCCTTCAGAAGATTATATTCTGCTTTCATCCTACTCTGGAACCTTGCTATTACCAATTACTCCTGCTTCTCTATATACCATATTCAACAAATCCCCATAATTTGTTTATTCTTTTTTAAAGTAAATCTTTTGAACCATCTGTATTATCCTCATTTAGGCCCTTATCACTTCACTCCAGAGCTTCTAATCTCTTTTCCTGATCTAGTCTGTCCCATACATTGCTGACTATTTAATCTTCCTAAAATACTTTGACACTTGATTGCATAAAGGGTATTGAACATTCTCAGAGAATTGCTAGATTCCTGAATCAGGCCTTCAATGCTTTCCCTTTTCAGCCTCATCCCTGCCTGCTCTTCAGATTGTTTTAGCTCCTTCTCCCCCAAACACAACCAGATCAGTGTTCATTACCTCATTACTGAAATAAGTCATTGCCTCACCTTTGCTCAAACCACTTTCCTGCATTCCTCCCCTAGACAACTTACATTTCCTTGGATACTGTATAATTGGTCTCTGGTTCACAAATTATTCTACCTTCTCTTCTTTCCATCAACTAGATGCTTCAATACTCAATTAAATTCTGCTATTTCTGGAATCTCCATTTGAATAGTGTTCAGGATAACCTTTCAGGATAGAACTTTCAACCAGCTCAACTCCTAACTTTATGTGGTTTTTTTCCCTTGCCTCTGTGAGGGTGCATTTCTCCCTTCCCTCCCTTTTAGCTCTCTTTTATATTTACTTTCCCCATTAGAATATGGGTTCCTCTCTTGCTCTCTTTCTTCCTTTCCCCCTCTTCCTTTCTTCCCCTTTCTCCCCCTCCTTCATCTGTTTATCAATAATTTTTCCTAATTGCTCTTACCACCAATGAATATTACTAGTCATGAACTTCTAGAACATTTACCATCTGCAGTACTGCCATATTTAGCTTTGTAACTGCTGTTTTATGGCAGTCAGTCAGGTCCATATGGGCATTATCTTGCAATGTGTGGTTAAGGAGGGGAGACTGAGCAGCAAACTAACTTTAGGGTCAAAGGCATGGAAAGACTTGCACAAAATTTGAGATGAAGTGAATAGAACCAAGAGAATATTGTATATAGTAGGAGCAATGTTGTCCATTTTGACTATTATAAATACAGAAATTAAAAATAAAAGACCAATGAAAGAAGATGCTGTTTCCAGAGAAAGAATTGATAAATATAAATATGTAAAGAATAATTATGTATTTATACCCCTATTTGTGTCTAATGGTAGCTATTTCTAGGGGAAGAGGAATCAGGAAGAAAAAAAAGGAGAAAAAAGAAATTTTGACCTTGTATTTTTAGAAAGTATAGCAAGTTGCACATAGTAGATTTGTAATTTCAAGTGTAATTGCCTTTTTATTGTACTATGTTATGGAAATGCTTGTTATGTTCCATGGATTGAAAATAATTTTTTTAAAAAGACTAAGATTACTAAGTTATCACCTTTTTCAGAGCTTCAGAAGAGTAATTAAAGATTTTTTTTTAGCATTTTTATATCCTTCCATCACTCTTCCCATTTCTCTAACTGGGTACATTTGGTATTTGCTTTTGCTTTATTTCCTTACTTTATTTTAAATTGTTCTTTTAAACTGAGCTTATTTTATTTCTCATGAACACCTACGATTGAAAGCTATGCACTGTTCCTTTGTGTCTTGCCAGGATAACAGAAAAGTAAGGGGAAACATGATTGACTGGAACCAACACAAAATTTAAGATAAGGACAGAAATTCTAGTCTCTGGTCAATGTTTAGAGGAAATTTATTCTCTAACTTTAGGACTCAAAGCTTTTTATTATTACATTTGATTAATAATCAGTTTTAAGAGCCTGCCTTTTATAATCTCTTCAAACCAGCAGAGAAAAAGATCCTAGTAAATTAAAGACATTACTTCTGGTGGAAAAAATAAAAATGAGCTCATTTCTGTTATCTCTGGCAGTCTGAGTTGCTTTTAATAGGATAGTATGAGCAGTATCCATAACCCCTCAGTGGAGGACATAAGGGAGAAGAATATAACAGGGACCAGAGGTTAAAGTCCTTTCTCTGAGCCAGCTCTCTGGGTGGAGATAGGTGTGGTTTGGGAATAATCAACTATTCTCCTTCGTTTGGGAGGCAGGAATAAGGAATAAATTCTAACTCTTGTTGACCAATGGCCAACTTTATTTCACTCTACAACTCTCCTTAGTTATTACACTAGAGATTTTGGCAAGTATTCAGCACATGTTTGTGGATGAACAAACAAACAAACAAAAAGGCTAGAGGGCCTCAGTTTCACTTCAAAAGGTTTTTTTTTTTTTTTTTTTGTGTGTGTGTGTGTGTGTGTGTGTGTGTGTGTGTGTAGCTACTAAGCCTGAATGATAAAGCCTGAAAAGTGTCCAAGTAGGAAAAAGAAAGTGGAGTAGAATGGAGGGAGGGATGCCTGGAGAATGAGAGAGAGATCTTTTGAAAAACTTTTTTTTTTTTTTTTTTTTTTTTTTTTTTTTTGCCAATGCTGCATGCATCTGATTATATGGCTTATCTTTTCTCTTTCTTATATTCATTTGCCTCATTACGAAGTAAATCTTCATTGATTTTAAAGCTGCAGTTAACTTTGTTCCACTGCTAGACAAAAAAGTTGAGTTTATTTGCAAAGATGTAAAGAGAGATCAGCAGAAGTGATGTATATATTCTGAATACAACTTTATTAAAAAAAGAAATATTAAACAAAAGTTTTAACAGTAGAACTTTAAATGGACTTTGAAGGAGATAAATAATAAAAGTTTTTTTTTTTTTTTTTAAAGGTGTTTCTTTGCTGGCTCTGATTTTATTTTGTTTTATATAGTTAAATGTGTGGTACTATAATGGGTCTTTGTAACATTTTATTTCTTTTTTTGCATTTCATTTTCATATTTTGTTTTTTGTCGATGTAAGTGTTAAGTTTAAAATGAAAAATTTAATAACTTCAAAAATCAACAAATTTAATAAATGGTGGGCTATACATGATATAAAATTTCTCACTTCTTCATTCATGATTCAGGTCTTAGAGACTCATGACTGGACATAGAAAGCTGCATGCACTATAACAAACAATTTTTGTCATCCATAATTGCTGATTCTTTCATGTTCAGTTTAGGAGTGTTGTACTGACTGACTTAGGAGAACATTTCAGCCAAAGTACTGGGTCCAAAGCATTTTAAAATTTATGATTAGTCTATCTAGACAATTGTGAATTTGCAAACTGTTCCTTTAAGAAGCATGTAGACATGAGAATAGAATGAGGCGTTTTTAAAGGGCAAATAAAGTGCACTGGAATATAAAATAAGAAATCCAAGGGGTTGACTCATCTTAGTAAAGGAAATAAAAAATATATAATATTGATACATTCCTTTAAGAAGCTGTATAGCACAGGAAGCCAGCTTAAAAATGTTTTTGTAATTCTGCAATAGTAGTTGTTTCCAATGACAGTGATCAAAATATTTATACATAGATAAAATTTTTCTCTTGTGCATTCTATATGATCTCCTACTCAAATTTTCATGGGAAAAAATGATACTCAATTTATATGTCAGTCTTTTTTCTAGCAACAGACATGTCATAAATATAGGATGATTTCTATGTAGAATCAATCAGAAAGAAACTAGAAAACAATAATAAAGAATATTTGTGGTAATTATGAAATAATAATTTTAAGCATAAAATTAAAATGCATTTGTTTTCTTCCTTCCTTCCTTCCTTTCTTCCTTTCTTCTTTTGTTCTTTCATTCTTCCTTCCTTCTTTCATCCTTTCATTCTTACTTCCTTTCTTTCTTTCAAAAGGATTTATATTTTCCTACCACATATACATAGCACAGTTCAGATACCAGAATGTCATTGAGGGGCCTTTTGAGAGTTTCCTCTCTTCAGTGACTCCTATCTCCTGTGCCCAACACAGCCCATCAAGTGAACCTGTGGGAAGTTCCCTGCTTGCCCTCTTTTTAGCCCAGCTCTAAGCAAAATGGGCCTAGGGATCATTGTTTCTATTCTAGGTTGTTCAGATACCAGAAATGATCTTTTCTGGATCTAGAGTTTGAGACATAGTGATCTTGGAGACAGGATTGCAGGTGGGGCACCATAGCCAGGTATATTGAATGGAAACCCTGAGAATGCAGTGTGTCTGGAACTGGAACCTGAGGGGAGTTTTGGACTTGGATCTGATACTATGTTCTGTGGGAACTGAGTGAATTTATGAATCTGAACCTCTTTCTCAATTTCTTCATCTATAAAAGGTCAAAAATAACAACCTCTGTCTCTCAGGATTGTTGGAGGATTAAATGAGATCATAATTGCAAAGTGTTTAGCATAATGCCTGCCATATGAGTGTTAAATAAATGTTATCTATTATTATTATATTTTAATATTTTCCAACAGCCCTTTTAAAAGTGATTGTGAATTAAGCTTTTCACTGTCACTTCAATTTGAGAGTAGAAGAGCAAATTTATCCAGTAGGAGAGTGAAGGGGATTAGGTGGTCAAGAATTATCAAAGAACAGCTTCATGTGCTACAAATGATTCCTGAAAGAATCAAGGACATTGAGACCTGTCTTCCAGAGACATAAGTTGTTTTAAGCACATTGATTGTCCTCTTTGATGTATTCCTTTCATAGCTTTCTGTATGTGGTTCCTTCTTCTCCAAGAATATTATTATTAGGTCTGAAAATAAGATCCAGATTTATGGGTTAACTGTAAAGTATTCACTAGTGGTTTTGTCTTATCTTTAAGCAAATGTTTTATATTTAAGAGTTAATGGGGTTGTCATTGTGATGAACTGATTTTATATAATGGCCTTTCTAGTCATTTGAAACTTTATTCCTCTCCACATGCTTTATGATCCAGAAACACTAGCCAACTTCCTGGTCCTCAAACATGACACTTCACCCTTTAGCTCTATGCCTTTGCACTTCCTATACTCCATGCCTGGAATGTTCTCCTTCCTCTCTTCCATCTTCTAGTTTTTCAGGCTTCCTTCAAGATTCAACTCAATCTAGAACCAGGAAAACATTGTACACAGTAACAGCAACATTGTGAGGTGATCAATTATTATTGACTTAATTCTTCTCAACAATACAATGATCTAAGAAATTCCAAAAGATGTAGATAGAAAATGCTATCTACATCCAGAGAAAGAACTTATGGAGTCTAAATGCAGATCAAAGAATATTATTTTCATTTTATTTTTTCATGTTTTTTCTTTTTGTTGTGTTTCTTCTTTCATATGAGCAATATGAAAATGTGTTTTATATGATTCCACACATGTAACCTATATCAAATTGTTTATTGATTTAGGGAAGGGGAAAGAAAAGGAGGGAGGGAGAAAAAATTGGAAGTCAAAATTTTATATAAAATAAATGTTAGAATGAATACAGAGAGGCTTGGAGAGACTTACATGAACTGATGCTAAGTGAAAAGAGCAGAACCAGGAGATCACTATACACT
Source organism: Sarcophilus harrisii (assembly GCF_902635505.1). Lineage (NCBI taxonomy): Eukaryota > Metazoa > Chordata > Mammalia > Dasyuromorphia > Dasyuridae > Sarcophilus > Sarcophilus harrisii. Next base: position 157,121,010 of record NC_045431.1, read on the forward strand.
GCAACAATACTATATGAGGATGTATTCTGATGGAAGTGGATATCTTTGACAATGAAAAGATACAATTCAGTTCCAATTGATTAATAATGGACAGAACCAGCTACCCCCAGAGAAAGAACACTAGGAAATGAATGTGGACACATTTTTGTTTTTCTTCCCAGGTTATTTTTACCTTTCTGAATCTGATTTTTCTTGTGCAACAAGAGAACTGTACAAATATGTACACATATAATGTATTTAAGATATACTTTAACATGTTTAATATGTATGAGACTGCCTGCCATCTAGGGGACGGGGTGGAGGGAAGGAAGGGAAAAGTTGGAACAGAAGTGATTGCAAGGGACAATGTTGAAAAATTACTCATCCATGTTCTGGCTATTAAAAATAAAATGAATGCTAAAATTGTCTTAATATTTAATTGGAAAAACTAAAACACTATTTTTTTTTAAAAAAAGATTCAATTCAAACAGCAACAGGACATCTTTTCTGATCCTAATTTTGAGATTATTTTTTTTAACATTGTATTTTCTATGCATTATTTGCATCTTTCCTGCATTAGAATATGAATTCCTTGATGATGAGGATGGCAGTTTTGCCTTTCTTTGTACTCAGCATTTAACACAGTATTTACCACACAGCAAGGGCTTTAATCCTTATTGACTATGATTAAATAAGAAGCACACAAATAAAAGCAGGAGCTAATGAAAAGTAGAGGTATATTCTCCTTATCCAAACAGCATTGTCCTTGGAGCCTTACAGAGATTGAATTGCAGCCACTTGCTGGTGCTTCTTCTCTGGGAACCCAGACCTATCAAGGTGAGGGTAGATTGGCATAATTGAGGTAACCAATAGGATGGTTGCTCTGTGTGATGGGTGATACTGTGAGGATCCATGCCAGGAATGTTACAACTTGGAGGCTCATCTGCAATAAACTTCACCTATTTACCTCAGTAGTTCTAAGCTCCCACAAATGTGTTGCTCATTCACACAAACCAGTCACTTAGAGTGATGTCGATTTTAGATCTTAAACATAATCATTTATTAGCAATAAGGCAAAATATATAATAATGATATCACAAACACTAATATATTAAGATAAGTGCAGAAGTAACAACTACCTCATAATCCACATATAAACCTAGGTCCCACTGTCCCACTAATGCACTTGTGTCTATGGGAGAGAGGAGGAACACCTAGAAACCTGGCAGGAAAATACATGAGTAAGGAAAACTAGCATGCTCAGAGTAACTCCCAAGTGTCAACTATGGGGTGTGATACTCTTGAGCCATTTAGGAAATTAGTATCACATGTTGTTGCTTCTCTACTAACTTCTGTTCTGATCCTCGCCATGCTGGACAAATCTTCTAGTCCTGCTCTAACAAAATATTTATAAGCTCTTTCAACTTACAAATCACTTTTAAAAGAGTGTTGAGAAAGTGTTAACTTTTATTTTGGACAGTATTTCCCTTTAATTTTCAACCACAGCTTTTTTTTTTTTTTTTTTTTTTTGGCTGGCTCCTATGGATTACTTTTGCAGCTCTTGCTTTTTAAAATCCATTGATTCTTCCTTATATGCATCTGGAGTAAAAGTAGCTAAGTGGTCATAAGCCAGAAAACTGGAAAACTCATCATTCTCTCTCTCTCTCTCTCTCTCTCTCTCTCTCTCTCTCTCTCTCTCTCTCTTTCTCTCTCCACCCTCTCCCCCTTCTCCCTCCCTTCTACTCCCTTCCATCCTTGCCTCCCCCCACCTCCCCGACAATTCTTTCCCTCTCTCTTCTCTGTCTGTGTCTCCTGAACTCTGTCTCTCCTAGACTGACTGTCTCCTACTTCCTGTATCTCTCTGGCTCTGGCTCTGGTTCTTGCTGTGCCTCTATCTCTGTCTCCTTGATTCACTCTGTCTCTCCTTGTCTGTGTCTCTCACTTTCTGTATCTGTCTTGTTAGAAATACACTCAACACTGAAAATCAGATATCGAGGAAAAATTATTAAAGAAGAACCTTAAGGAATCATCTTAATGCTTTTGGCCAAAAGCAGGGCCTCATTCCTCTTCGGGAAGAAGGAGCCCTGAGCACAGAATTGGGAGAACCTCTATACTTGGTAGTGTGTTGCAGCCCCTCCCTTCAGAGAACAAATTGGTGCATTTCTTCTGGGTTACAGTCTTTATGATATGCCCACTATATATTTTCCTTTAATGTATATAAAACATGTTCCTCCATCATATATCCCATGGTCAAAAACTGACAGAAAACTCCTCCTACAGGGTATGTTGTTTAATATTCAATTAGCTTATTAAGCAGGCACAATAGTAATTTGGTCAACTCAGATCATTCACCCCAACTAGTTTGGGCTGGATCCACTATTCTCTTAAATTGGTAATTTTCTCAAAACCACAAATTCTTTCTGATTGACTGAATTCACTTTTGCCTTCCTAGCCCCCCAATTCTTTGTTTGCTCAAGGCTGATATTAATAGCTTTAAAAGTTCTGTAAATCTTAACCTTCCTTAACTTCTCACATTCTGAAAACCTCTTGGTCAGTGATACCCACTATCCCACACTACCTCAAAATTTGGACCATTGTGAAAACTCTTTCAGCATTTCTTATACTCTGGCTCTGGTTCTTGCTGTGTCTCTATCTCTGTCTCTCTGAAACTCTCTGACTCTCTCTGTTTCCCCAACTTTCTATTTCTCTCTGTATGCCTCTCCTCTTCTCTTCTCTCCTCTTCCTCCCCCTCTCTCTTTTTTCTCCTCTTCACAAGACAAACCCAGATAGCTCTTGACTTCCTAGAACTGTATTATTCAAATATATTTCAACATTTCTTCCAATAAAGCAAAGAGCAAAGCAGCTGTACATTCTTTCCTCCTTTTGATTTCCCTTTTCCAAACATAGAGGGCAGCAAGGAGCAAGAATCTTCAGCCTCTCACACTGTAGGTGCTACTGAAAGGTATCAACCTACCTGAAGCTCTTATCTGGGGAGTACCAATGTTATTTTCAGCCAATCAGGAATCTCTTAAGTGAAGCCTTCTTTCAGCCTATGGCTGCACAGAGCAGACTTTTTTGTCCCGTGGTGTGTTTCTGCTCTCTTATTTGTGATTACTCCTGAAAGGGTTCTTCAGCTTCTTTACTATATTTTCAAGCAACTCAAAAACTATCTCTTGGTACTCAGGAGGTTAAAACTCACTAAATCTACCCTATGACAGACAATAATAATCTTTTGAAGATTACTCTTTAGTCTACAAACATTTGCATGATTTTTAAAAATGAGCTTTACCCTCTTACATGGAAATAAGCTGAGGGATCACAATGCTTTCAACCATGAATTTTAACTGTTCTCATGTACTTCTTTCAGGATATCTTCATAGTCATACTTTATACTCATTTTTTTCTTCATACTCACATTTTGTAAATTGTTTATAAATTAACATCCATTCTCTGCACATTTAAATAATGAAACTTCACCTAAAATGTGACACAATGTTTTGCAAGGTTGCAAGGTGGTTTAAACCTTTATACTTATGCAACATTTTTTTTTTTTACCCCAAAGTGTTTACATCTCATTTGAAAATTGTTTTTTTTTAGTAGTTTAAATTATTTGTTGTTCAATCATTCCTGACTCTTTGTGATCCCATTTGGAATTTTCTTGGCAGAAACAATGGAATGGTTTGCCATTTCCTTCTCCAGCTTATTTTGCAGTTGAGGAAAGTGGGGCAAACAGGATTAAATGACTTGTCCAGAATCATACAGTAAATGTCTGAAACCAGATCTGAATTTAGGAAGATGAGCCTTACTGACTCCAGGCCTGGCCGTCTATTCAATTTTACTATTTAAATTATAATAAAGTTTTATTATTATTATTATGTCTTATCAGATTGTTCACGCTTTATCAGTTTTTTTTCTTTATGCAAAAGTAAATTTAATGCTTCTTTCAGTGCCAACCTACTTTACATAAAAAGGCTGTACTTTAAAGGGACAGAATCTTAAAAAGACAATACCAACAGAAAGAAAGGGCAAACAGAAAGACCTGAAAAGCAAGACAGAAAAAAAGCTTCTTATCTGGTCTCAGATACTTAACACTTCCTAGCTGTGTAACACTGGCTGGGCAAGTCACTTAACCTCAATTGCCTCAGATGAAAAAAAGAAAAAAAAAAAAAAGCTTCTTTTCCCTGTTTATTTGTAATTTACTTATTCATTTAGTTCTATTCTATTAAATTCAAAGGATTCTATGTAAGATTTTTCTGTTTATTTTTCATAGTCAGAAATTTTATATTATTGGTAGAACTTAATGACAAAATTAATACAATTAAAATTAAGTTGAATAATGAAAAAATCTTTTATTGAAACATTACAGAATTTATAATTGTACAATGATTGTTTGGAAAGGCCATACTTGCTAACCAGAAAAATGACATATTGTTAAAATGTTGTACTTTGTATCCATGTGCAACCACCTATCAGAAGCCACTTAGTTACTTATTTTCAGATTACAATTTATTTACATTGCAGGCTGTTACACCGATCCACAAAATAACTGTCAAAATGAAGTAATTAAAGGCTTGTCTGATATCTTTTCTTTTCCTTGCTAGTTTCAAAAATATTGCCCTCTGTGTTCCTTCAAAGGTGATTGATCTCTAGACCTAAAAGTCAATGAGGATCTGGCTCTGGGTTCAAGCTGACTTTTAGTTTTAGATCTTATCAAGGATTTCTGGGAAAGGAGGGAGGTCATACTTTTCATGCTCTCTGACTCACCTTGGAGTTTGTGGGAAAGCCTTAGGTATGGCTCACTTCTAAGTTCTCTCATGAAAGGGGTTGAATGTCCCTTCTAGAAAGCCACTTAATGTACAAAGTAGCTATAAAATAAAGAATTGCCAGTTTATGTCTTCTGCCACAAAAGAAATGCTTAAATCACAAAAGGTTTAGAAGCATGTGTTAACAAATATTTAAAACAGGAAACTAACCTGTTATGGAAATATCACCTTTTATAAGAGAATTGGTTTGTTGAACTTCATCCTTGAAGAGAAAAAAATGACACAATCATGTTGGAATCAAGTTATATTGTGTCTAACTGTGGCTGACCGATATGAAATTGGAAGTTTCAACATCAACCACAAGTAATCTATGTGAACATTTGGAGTAGATTCTGTAAATCTGTTTATTTTGAGCTACTTTAATTCTGCTTTGCTCATTGAGTATGGCACCTTTTTTGTTAAAGACACACCATGTTGAGCCCATCTTTGCCACTGCCTCCCATGTCATGCAATCACTTCCAAAGTTTTTCAGAGAAACCTTGGGAGTGTCCTTGTATTGCTTCTTCTGACCTCCATGTGAGCTTTTGCTTTGTGTGAGTTCTCTGTAAAATAGTATTTTAGGCAAATATATGTTTAATATTCAAACAACATGGCCAGCCCATCAGAATTGTATTCTTTAAAGCAGGATTTGAATGTTTGACTGTTTAGTTTGAGAAAGGACTACAGTTTCTGATATCTTATCCTACAGGTGATCTTCAGAATTTTCCTAAGACAATTCAAATGGAAGCCATTCAGTTTCCTGATATGGAGCTGGTATAATATCTAGGTTTCACAGGTATACAATAATGGGGGTTAGCAAAGTAGCTCTGTAGACCTTCAAGTTAGTAGTGTAATCTCTTCTTCCCCACCCTTTCTTTCAGAACCTCTAGGAGATAGAGACAACTAAGTTCAAAAGCCATTTCACAAGTCCTCTGGCTAGCTATAGAAAATTCCTAAGTTGTGATCTTTGTGGTTGCAAGAAACATTTCCCACGAGGCAATCAGTAGCCAACCTCTCAAAATTATGAAGTTGCTAATAAGACTGGAAATGTTCAGTTCTCCAGAACTGTTTAGCGATCTGGACTCAGAGGAAGAAAAACAAAAAAAGGGATTAAAAGTCCAATCTTTGATTTAGGTAGGTAGTCTCCTGTCATGTGCATATAATATCTATTGTTATAGAGGGAAAAGTAAGTAAAATCAGGGTTTAATCTGGGATATACCATTTATGTTTAACAAGAGACTTCCCACTGGATGTAAAAAGAATTATAATATTTTCATCTTTTTGCTGTGGTGTTGTGTTTGTTTGCTTGCTTTTTCTTTCTCATAGTTTTTTCCCTTTTGATCTGATATTTCTTGTGCAACATGAGAAATTTGGAAATATGTTTAAAATAATTACCATATTTAATCTATATCAGATTGCTTCCTGCCTTGGGCAGGGGGGAGACAAAGGAGGGAGGGAGAAAAACTGGGAACACAAAATTTTTCAAAGACAAATATTGAAAACTATCTTTATATGTATTTGGAAAAATAAAAATACTATTGAATAAAGAAAGACCTGCCATGCCTTACCCATCTTGTTAGAGCACCCATTTTGCAACACTCAACTCATAATAGGTAATTCTAGGTAAAGGCTTATGGTATGATGTTGCATTCTTTTCCCAGGAGGAGAAGTAACAAAAAGTAACAGGGCCCTATAATAAAAAGAGTAACTATTCTTTTAAAATAGTATTTTATTTTCCAAACACATGTCAAAATAGTTTTCACCATTTATTTTTGTAAGTCTGTGTTTCAGATTTTTCTCTTTCCCTCCCTTACTTCCCTTTTTTCCTAAACAGCAAATAATCCAAAATAGGTTAAACATGTACAAGTCTTCTAAACAATTTCCACATTTATCATGCTGAGCAAAAAAAGAAAGAAAGAAAGAAAGAAAAATCAGATCAAAAAGGGAAAAAAAGAGAAAGAAAAATAAAACAAGCAAACAAACAATAACAACAAAAAAGTGAAAATACTTTTCTGTGACTCACATTCAATCTCTATAGTCTTCTCTCTAAATGTGGGTGGCTCTTTTTATTACAAGTCCATTGGAATTGACTGGAATCATCTCATTGTTAAAAAGTGTTAAAAAGAGAAAAGTCACAGTTGATCATCACATAATTTTGTTGTTATTTTACAACAAAGAGCAACCACCTTTCTAAAGGTGGAATAGAAAATGGATTTTTCAAGAGGCTTATGGCTCCAGAAACTTAATGGTCATTTCATTTCACTATTCCTAGATACCTAAAGGTTCCACTCTACCAGTCCATTGTGGCCAGAGACCTCCAAAAACATGGGTTCCACAGGATCAGAATACTCTAGAAGCAGACATTACTGTTCAATCTACTTTAGATCTTCTGGGATTCTAGACTCTTCTAGACTCTTATGAAAAAAGAGTCATCAAATGGAAGCTATTAGAATGTTCAAGTGGGGAATATGGATTCTCTAGAACCTGCAAAATCTTATAAGCATCTGTGTTTCCTTTTTAGATTACAAAGAAAATGAGTGTCAATCACTTATTATGACCTGTGTCCAGGGTCATCTGGATTCTTTCCATTCACTATATTCCTTAAACCCCAATTGAGTTGGAATCTGGATTTTTTTTGGTGTTAATTTTTTACCTTTTGTCCCTCATATGGGTCATCATATGATCCTAGAGAGCACACCCTTATTTTTTAATTTTTGGCTACTATCAAAAAATAATTTTAAGCATTTGTATCCTTTTCTTCTTTCTAGATTTTTTGGGGAAGTACATATAAATCTAGAATGACATAGCTGGGTCAAATGTCCAATTTGGTCAGTCTCTGGTCAGCTTTCTGGAATTGTTGAATTATCTCAAAGCTCCACCAACAATGTATTAGTGAACCCACTTTCCCACAGTCCCTCCAACATTTGTTGTTTTCCTCTTTTGTTATTTTTGCTAATCTGCTAGATATGAGGCAGAACCTCAAAGTTGCTTTATTTTAAATCAATCTAATCATTATTGATTTGAAGAATTTTTTTCTCATTTGACTTGAATATCTTGAATTTCTTTCAAACTTCTGGTATTTTAGATTCTCAGCCTTCATATTCTACTTGATTGAAACTGTTCTCTCCTATATTATCAACGATATGTTAATTGCCTAATAAATTGGTATTTTTTCTCACTCTTTGACCTTGATGTAGTATTTGGTATCTTTGAGTATTTTCTCTTCTGGGATACTTCCCCTCTCCTCTTTAGATTACTGAAAATGATGCATTTGTCATTTGATAAAAACTCTCATATCTGCACATTTGAAAAAAAACAAAGGTGTTCTTATTTAAAATGTTTCCTATAATGAGGGTTGCAGAGAGTACATGCAGAGATTCTTTGTCTTCTTCCAGCCAACCACATGTTCATGACTCAGTGCTTCAGCAAGCATAGTGTTTTGAGATGACAAGGCCTACTGTTTCTGACCATGTGTGACTCACAACTTTGAAATAAAGCAGCAAACCTTGGATGGTCCCTTGGTAACCCTCCCCCTGTACCATGACAGTAATAGAGGAACAGGAAGCAGATAAAAACAAACAGACATCTGGCTCTATCTCCTCCTTCTACTCTCCTAACTGGCAAATAGTTCTGACTTTTTAGTAGACTTCTTTTAGGAGAGTGGGGAGGGGAGATGGTTGATAATCTACAGTTGCCTGCAGTAAAATCCTACAGTGAAGTGAGGATTCAAGTAGTTGAGCTTGTCCTTGGGCCCCTGGCTTCCTTTTCCATTTAGTGTTTTCTTTCCTTATTAGGTGACTAAACATCATTCTCAAGATTGGTCCATCTACACTGTACATGACAACAACAAGATTATATGATGGTCAATTCTGAAAGATATGCCTGTCTTTGACAATGAGATGATTCAGACCAGTTCCAATGATTTTGTGAGAAAGAGAGCCATCTACACCCAGAGATTGTACGGTGGGAAGTGAGTGTGATTCACAACATAGCATTTTCACTCTTTTTTGTTTTTATTTGCTTGCATTTTTTTTTCTCATTTTTTCCTGGTTTGATTTGATTTTTCTTGTACAGCAAAATAATTATATATATATATAATATATATATATAATATATATATGCATATATTAGATTTAACATATATTTCTACCGTGTTTAACCTATATTAGACTACTTGCCATCTAGGGGAGAGGGTGGAGGAAAATTGAAACAAAAGGTTTTGCAAAGGTTAATGTTTAAGAATTATCCATGCATATGTTTTTTGTTTTGTTTTGTTTTCTGAGGCAATTGGAGTTAAATGACTTGCCCACAGTCACACAGCTAGGAAGTGTTAAGTGTCTGAGATCAAATTTGAACTCAGGTCTTCCTGATTTCAAGGCTGGTGCTCTACCCACTGCGCCATCTAGCTGCCCCTCATGCCTATGTTTTGAAAATAAAAAGCTTTAATTAAAAAAAAAAAAAAAAAAAAAAGATTGGTGCATTTTAGGCTTGGAAGCAACTTTTCTTCATTTGAGAAAATGACCACTGTCAGAAGATACAGATTTGGATTTATTTGGACAGTGCAGAGTTAAGGTGAAATGTGGAATGTTTATTCAGGAGGCCTGCAAACTATTTTATATTCTAATGAGGTTTAAAATACAACTTTTCAAGAAATTACCACACTGTTTACAAGTTAAGTTGCTAAGGCCTGTTTTTAAATCCTTTGATCAATTTGCTTTGACTTTAAAATAAAACAGATCAAAAAAGGAGAAGAAAGGGGGAAGAACCTAGTTGTACAGCTCTTTTTGTGATGGCATTGGTTAAAAAAAATTGTGGTATATGATAATATAAGAAATGATGAGTGGGCTGACCACAAAAAATTTGAAAAGACTTTCTCCAACTGACTGCTCAAAAAGTTATCAAACTGTGCATACCCTTTGATCCAGCAGTGCTTCTATTGGAATTATATCCCAAAGAGGGAAAGGGACCCACTTGTGTAAAAATGTTTGTGGCAATCCTTCTTGTAGTGGCAAGAAACTGGAAAATGAGTGGATGCTCATCGATTAGAGAATGGATGAATAAGTTATAGTATATGAATGCTATGGAATATTATTGTTGTGTAAGAAATGACCAGAAGGATGATTTCAGAGAGGCTTGGAGAGACCTACATGAACTGATGCTAAGTGAAATAAGGAGAACCAGGAGATCATTATACATGATAACAACAAGACTATACAATGATCAATTCTGATGGATGTGACTCTCTTCAACAATGAGACAACTCAAACCAGTTCCATTTGTTCAGTGAAGAAAGCCATCTACATCCAGAGGGAGGACTATGGGAAATGAGTATGGACCACAACATAGCATTTTCACTTTTTCTGTTGTCTTCCTTCTTGATCTGATTTTTCTTGTGCAACAAGATAACTATATAAATATGTATACATATATTAGATCCAACATGTATTTCAACATATTTAACATGTATTGGACTACCTTCCAGCTAAGGGAGGGGATGGGAGGAAAGAGGGGAAAATTTGGAACAAAAGGTTTTGTAAGGGTCAGTGTTGGAAAAATTACCCATGCATATGCTTTGTAAATAAAAAGCTTTAATTTAAAAAAACTTACTCCAACTGTTTCAGAGTCATAGCAGTATTGAACCATAATCAACTGTGAATGACTTACCTATTTTCAGCAATACAATTACCTAAGACAATTTCAAAAAACTCATGGTGTCTGAATGTGGATTAAAGCATTTAAATTTTCTCATTTTCCCCCATTTTGGTCTGTGTCTTCTTTCACAACCTGGCTAATAAGGAAATATGCTTTATATGAGTGCACAAGTGTAGCCTATATCAAATTGCTTACTGAATCAGGGAGGGGGTTGGAGAGGAAGAAGGGAGAAAATTTCGAACATAAAATTTAACAAAAAATGAATGTTAAAAATTGTCCTTACATGTATTAGGGAAAAATAAAATGGTATTAACAAATATTTCTTTTGTTTGACGTAAATATATATATATATATATATATGTAATATATTGAAATAAATATATACGTATATATATATATATATATATATATATATATATATATATATATCCCATACCTAACCTAGAGTATACACTCAGAACCTTTTCATTCCCCCATCTCTTTCCTCTCCCACATTTTGTGGAGACATTAGACATGAGCTCAAACTTAAATTTAAATCTTGAGAAAATTTCCCCCAGGGTTCTGGGATAAGGAAATGTAGTGCATCAGGATTATGAGAAAAAGAAGCCTAACCTTCTTCTCATTACAAACTAGATTTGCCCAGTATTTAATGTAGTATGGATTATATGTGATGGTCCAGGAAAGATATTTCTCTTGGTGGAAAAGGGAAGTACTATAGACCAGTCCACATGGGCCCACCTGTAATTGTTAAAGTTAAATTCTAATTGAGGCAGTCCCATTAGTTTTTTTTTAAAATAAGTTTTTATTGATACTTTCTGTTTGTTATATCCCAATAGTTATCCCATATATCCCTACTTCTCTCTCTCCCAGAGAGCTATTTCATATGACAAATAGTATTTTCTAGAGAGGAAAAAAAGTCAGCAAAACTGATTAATACATTGAAAAAGTTCAAAAACATGTCTAATGTGTAACACCTGTATATCTTTCATCTCCACAACGGATGAATTGAGAACATACTCATATCTCTTCAATCAAATAATTTTGCTATATTTACTTTTGATTTTCTTTAGTATGTAGCTTTTTCCATTTACATTGTTGTACTTATTGTTTTCTTGTGTATATTATTTTCTTGACTCTGTGTACTTCACTCTGCATCCATTCATATAGAACTTTTTATTCTATGTTTATCACATACATCACTTCTTAATATTCCATCATATTCATGTACTTCAATTTGTTTAGTCATTCACTAATATATAGGCATCTACTTTGTTTCTAATTCTTAACTATCAAAAAAATTCTATGAATATTTTGGAATATGCAGAGGCTTTTTTTTTTTTTATTGTCAATGACTTCCTTTGGGAATCTCTGGTTCAAAGAATATGGACATTTTAGTTTATTTGCATCTTTCCAAATTGCTTTCTAAAATAGTTATACCAGTTCATAGTTCCACCATAATCTACTAGTGTGCCTTATTTTTTTAGATATTTTAAAAATATATTTTTAAAAGTTAATAGGAATTAGAAAATAGTATCACAACAAATCATTTTCTGTAATTTAATGAGTTTCCTCCCTTTAACTTTTCATAATTTATTGTTTTTTTAACATTAAAAAAGTTGAGTTCCAAATTCTCTTCCTTCTCACCCTTCCCCATGTATTCTGAAGCCAAGAAATGTGATATCAATTATAAATGTGAATTCATATAAAACATATGTCTATATTAGTAAGTTGCTCCCCCAAAGCAAGAAAAATAAAAAGGGAAAAAAAAAATGTTTCAATTTGCCAGCTTTAACAGTTTTTTCCTCTGGATATGAAAAGACTTAGAGATATACATTTCCTGGTCAAAGGATATGAACAGACAATTTTTTTCCCCTGAGGCAAGTAGGGTTAAGTGATTTGCCCAGGATCACACAGCTAGGAAGTGTTAAGTATCTGAGGCCAGATATGAACTCAGGTCCTCTGGACTTTAGGGCTATCTACCCTGCTGCCTGGCTGCCTCAAACAGATAATTTTCAGATGAAGAAATTAAAATCATTTCTAATCATATGAAAAGATGCTCTAAATCACTATTGATCAGAGAAATGCAAATTAAGACAACTCTGAGATTTCACTACATACCTCTCAAATTGGCTAAGATGACAGGAAAAGATAATGATGAATGTTGGAGGGAATGTGAGAAAACTGGGACACTAATTATTGTTGATGGAATTGTGAATGGATCCAGCCATTCGGGAGAATTTGGAACTATGCTCAAAAAGTTATCAAACTGTCCATACCCTTTGATCCAGCCGTGTTTCTACTGGAATTATATTCCAAAGAGATCTTAAAGGATGGAAAGGGACCCACATGTGCAAAAATTTTGTGGCAGCCCTTTTTGTAGTGGCTAGAAACTGGAAACTCAATGGATGCCCATCATTTGGAGAATGGCTAAATAAATTATGATATATGAATGTTATGGAATATTATTGTTCAGTAAGAAAAGACTAGCAGGATGATTTCAGAGAGGCCTGGAGAGACTTACATGAACTAATGCTAAGTTAATTATTATTATTATTATTATCTCAGAATCAGGAGATTATTATACACAGCAACAACTCTTGTTTTTGTTGTTCTTCTATAGTCTTCTATATGATGATCAATTCTGTTGGATATGGCTCTCTTCAACAAGGAGATGATTCAAATTAGTTCCAATTGTTCAGTAATGTTGAGAGTCAACTACATACACCCAGAGAGAGGACTATGGGAAATGAGTATGGACCACATTATATCATTTTTATTCTTTCTGTTATTGTTTGCTTGCATTTTTTGTTTTCCTTCTCAGGTCTTTTTTCTTTCCTTCCAGGTCCGATTTTTCTTGTGCAACAAGATAACTGTATAAATATGTATACATATGTTGGATTTAACATATATTGCACTACCTGCCATCTAGGGGAGGGGGTGGGGAGAAGGAGGGGAAAATTTAGAATAGAAGGCTTTTCAAGGGTTAAGGTTGAAAAATTACCCATGTATATGTTTTGTAAATAAAAAGCTATTAAAAAAACATGCATAGATAGTTTTTGAGATCTACCCTTGCAAAATCTGTGTTCCCCCAAATTTTTTCTCTCTTCCTTCCTCTTATCCCCTCTCCTAAATGGCAAGTAACCGAATAAATATCTAATTTAATCTAAAAAAATCTTTTAAAAGATTATATTTATTTCTTTAACTTCTTTCTTACTTATTTTATGATTAAATTTATCCAGTTCTGAGAGGGAAATTTGGATCTCTTACTAATATAATTTTACTATTTCCTTCTTTATTTAACTTTTCCTTTAAGAATTTGGATGCTATGCCATTTATTGTGTATATATTTAATATTGATATAATTTCATTGCCTATGTGGTACCTTTTAATAAAGTGGAGTTTCCTTTTTTATTTTTAAAATTTGGACTATTTTTGCTTTTGCTTTGTCTGAGATCACAATTGCTAGCCTGCATTAAAAAAAAAAAAAAAAAAAAAAAAAAAAAAAAAAACTTACCTGAAGCATTCTTATAGATCCAGCCCCTTATTTTAAATTCTGTGTGTGTCTCTCTATTTCAAGTGTGTTTCTTCTAAATAATGGATTGTTGATTCTGGTTTCTAATCCATTCTGCTCTACACATCTGTTTTACAGATGAGTCTATCCAATTCACATTTATACTTATGATTACTAACTGCATATCTTCCTTTACCTTTTTTTCCTCCTGTTTATTCTTCTTATGCTCTCTTTTTATCCCGGCCTTCCTTAAAACTGTTTTTTTTCTGACTACTAACTTCCTAAATCTGCCCTACCTTCTTTTAGCCCAGTATATAAGCCCCGTAGTAACACTGCTGGATCAAAGGGTATGCACAGTTTGATAACTTTTTGAGCATAGTTCCAAATTGCTCTCCAGAATGGTTGGATGCATTCACAATTCCACCAACAATGTATCAGTGTTCCTGTTTTCCCACATCCCCTCCAACATTCATCAATATCTTTTCTTGTCATCTTAGCCAATCTGACAGGTAGTGATATCTCAGAGTTTTCTTAATTTGCATTTCTATGATCAATAATGTTTTGGAACACCTTTTCAGATGAGTAGAAATAATTTCAATGTCATCATCTGAAAATTGTCTGTTCATATCCTTTGATCATTTATTAAATGGAGAATGGTTTGATTTCCTATAAATTAGAGTCAGTTCTCTATATATCTTGGAAATGAGGTCTTTATCAGAACCTTTAACTGTAAAAATGTTTTCCCAGTTTATTGCTTCCCTTCTAATCTTGTCTGCATTAGTTTTGTTTGTACAAAAGCTTTTTAACTTGATATAATCAAAGTTTTATATTTTGTGATCAATAATGATCTCTAATTCTTCTTTGGTCACAAATTCTTTCCTCCTCCACAAATCTGAGAGGTAAACAATCTTATGTTCTTCTAATTTATTTATAATCTCATTCTTTATGCCTAGATCATGAACCCATTTTGATCTTATCTTGGTGTATGTTGTTAAGTGTGGATCTATGCCTAGTTTCTGCCATACCAATTTCCAATTTTCCCAGCAGTTTTTGTCAAATAGTGAATGCTTATCCCAAAAGTTGGGGTCTTTGAGTTTGTCAAACATTAGCTTTAGTTGTTGACTATTTTGTCCTGTGAGCCTAACCTATTCCACTGATCAACTAGACTATTTCTTAGCCAATACCAAGTGGTTTTGGTGACCACTGCTTTATAATATAGTTTTAGATCAGGTACAGCTAGGCCATCTTTATTTGATTTTTTTTTTTCATTAGTTCCCTTGAAATTCTTTTTTTTTTTTTTTTTTTTTTATTTAATAGCCTTTTATTTACAGGATATATACATGGGTAACTTTACAGCGTTAACAATTGCCAAACCTCTTGTTCCAATTTTTCACCTCTTACCCCCCCACCCCCTCCCCTAGATGGCAGGATGACCAGTAGATGTTAAATATATTAAAATATAACTTAGATACACAATAAGTATACATGACCAAAACGTTATTTTGCTGTACAAAAAGAATCAGACTCTGAATTATTGTACAATTAGCTTGTGAAGGAAATCAAAAATGCAGGTGTGCATAAATATAGGGATTGGGAATTCAATGTAATGGTTTTTAGTCATCTCCCAGAGTTCTTTTTCTGGGTATAGCTAGTTCAGTTCATTACTGCTCCATTAGAAATGATTTGGTTGATCTTGTTGCTGAGGATGGCCTGATCCATCAGAACTGGTCATCATCTAGTATTGTTGTTGAAGTATATAATGATATCCTGGTCCTGCTCATTTCACTCAGCATCAGTTCTGTAAGTCTCTCAGGCCTTTCTGAAATCATCCTGTTGGTCATTTCTTACAGAACAGTAATATTCCATAATTTTCATATACCACAATTTATTCAGCCATTCTCAAGTGATGGACATCCATTCAGTTTCAGTTTCTAGCCACTACAAAAGGGCTGCCACAAACATTCGTGCACATACAGGTCCCTTTCCTTCTTTATAATCTCTTTGGGATATAATCCCAGTAGTAACACTGCTGGATCAAAGGGTATGCACAGTTTGATAACTTTTTGAGCATAGTTCAAACTACTCTCAAAATGGTTGGATTCGTTCACAACTCCACCAACAATGAATCAATGTCCCAGTTTTCCCATCCCCTCCAACAATCATCATTATTTTTCCCGTCATCTTAGCCAATCTGACAGGTGTGTAGTGGTATCTTAGAGTTGTCTTAATTTGCATTTCTCTGATTAATAATGACTTGGAGCATCTTTTCATATGACTAGAAATAGTTTCAATTTCTTCATCTGAGGAATTGTCTGTTCATATCCTTTGACCATTTTTCAATTGGAGAATGGCTTGATTTTTATAAATTAGAGTTAATTCTCTATATATTTTGGAAATGGGCCTTTATCAGAACCTTTGACTGTAAAATATTTTCCCAGTTTATTACTTCCCTTCTAATCTTGTCTGCATTAGTTTTGTTTGTACAAAAACTTTTCAGTTTAGGTATAATCAAAATTTTCTATTTTGTGATCAGTAATGATCTCTAGTTCTGCTTTGGTCATAAAGACCTTCCCCTTCCACAGGTCTGAGAGGTAAACTATCCTGTGTTCCTCTAATTTATTAATGATTTCATTCTTTATGCCTAGGTCATGTGAACCCATTTTGACCTTATCTTGGTGTCTGCGTTAAGTATGGATCAATGCCTAGTTTCTGCCATATTAGTTTCCAATTTTTCCCAGCAATTTTTATCAAACAGTAAGTTCTTATCCCAAAGCTGGGATCTTTGGGTTTGTCAAAGACTAGGTTGCTATATTTGTTGACTGTTTTATCCTTGAGACCTAATCTATTCCACTGATCAACTAATCTATTCCTTAGCCAATACCAAATAGTTTTGGTAACTGCTGCTCTATAATATAATTTTAGATCTGGTACTAGCTAAGCCACCATCATTTGATTTTTTTTCATTAATTCCTTGAAATTCTTGACCTTTTTGTTTTCCATATGAACTTTGTTGTTATTTTTTCTAGGTCATTAAAATAGTTTTTGGGAGTCTGATTGGTATAGCGCTAAATAAATAGATTAGTTTAGGTAATATTGTCATCTTTATTATATTTGCTCGCCCTATCCAAGAGCATTTAATATTTTTCAATTGGTTAGATCAGACTTAATTTGTGTGAAAAGTGGTCTGTAATTTTGCTCATAAAGTTTCTGATTTTCCCTTGGCAGATAGATTCCTAAATATTTTATATTATCAGTAGTTACTTTAAATGGAATTTCTCTTTGTAACTCTGACTGTTGGATTTATGTTAGTGATATATAAGAATGCTGATGACTTATGTGGGTTTATTTTATAACCAGCAACTTTGCTAAAGGTTGTGGATTATTTCTAATAACTTTTTAGCAAGAATCTCTGGGGTTCTCTAAGTATACCATCATGTCATCGGCAAGAGTGATAATTTGGCTTCCTCATTGCCTATTCTTATTCCTTTAATCTCTTTCTCAGCTCTTATTGCTATAGCTAGCATTTCTAATACAATATTAAATAAGTAGCATTGATAGTGGAGCAACCTTGTTTCCTCCAGATCTTATTAGGAATGGTTGCAGTTTGTCTCCATTACATATGATGCTTACTGATGGTTTTAAATAGATGCTGCTGATTATTTTAAGGAAAAGTCCATTTATTCCTATACTCTCAAGTGTTTTTAATAGGAATGGATGTTGGATTTTATCAAATGCTTTTCTGCATCTATTGAGATGATCATATGGTTTTTTAATTTGGTTATTAACATGGCCAATTATATTGATAGTTTTCCTAATATTGAGACCAGCCCTGCATTCCTGGTATAAATCCTACTTGATCATAGTGTATTATCTTGGAGATGATTTTCTGTAGTCTTTTTGCTAATATCTTATTTAAGATTTTAGCATCAATATTCATTAGGGAGATTGGTCTATAATTTTCTTTCTCTGTTTTCAGCCTACCTGGTTTAGAGTATCAAGTACCATGTCTGTGTCATAGAAGGAATTTGGTAGGACTCCTTCATTCCCTATTTTATCAAATAATTTATATATAGCATTGGGATAATTGTTCTTTAAATGTTTGGTAAAATTCACATGTAAATCCATCTGGTCCTGGGGATTTTTTCTTAGGGAGTTGTTTAATTGCCTGTTCTATTTCTTTTTCTGAAATGGGACTATTCAAGCAATTTACTTCTTCCTCTGTTTGTCTGGGAAGTCTGTATTTTTGGGTAGTCATCCATTTCACTTAGGTTATCAAATTTATTGGCATAAGTTGAGCAAAATAACTCCTTATTATTTCTCTAATTTCCTCTTCATTGGTGGAAAGTTCTCCCTTTTCATTTTTAAGACTACTAATTTCATTTTCCTCCCTCCTTTTTCTAATCAGATTTACCAAAGGCTTATCTATTTTATTGGCTTTTCATGGGACCAACTCTTAGTTTTATTAATTAGTTCAATAGTTTTTTTACTTTCAATATTTTTAATTTCTCCTTTTAATTTTAGAATTTCCAATTTAGTATTTGATTGGGGGTTTTTAATTTGGTCTTTTTTTAGTTTTTTTTAGTTGCAAGCCCAATTCATTAATCTTTTCTTTCTCTGTTTTATTCAAGTAAGCCTCTAAGGATATAAAATTCCCTCTTATTACCGCTTTGGCTGCATCCCACAAATTTTGGTATGATGTCTCATCATTGTCATTATCTTAGGTGAAATTATTAATTGTATCTATAATTTGCTGCTTCACCCAATCATTCTTTAAGATGAGATTGTTTAGTTTCAATTACTTTTTGGTCTATTTCCCCTAACTTTTTGTTGAATGTAGTTTTTATTGCATCATGATCTGAAAGAAAGCATTTACTATTTCTGCTTTCTTGCATTTAATTTTGAGGTCTTTATGTCCTAATATATGGTCAATTTTTGAATAGGTTCCATGAATTGCTGAGGAAGAAAGTATATTCCTTCTATCTCCATTCAATTTTCTCCACAGATCCAACATACCTAATTTTTCTAATATTCTATTTACTATCTTTAATTTCTTTCTTATTTGTTTTGTGGTTTGATTTGTCTAATTCTGAGAAGTGCAAGGTTGAGATCTCCTACTATTACAGTTTTGTTGTCTATTTCTTCTTGCAACTCTCTTAACTTCTCCTTTAGGAAGTTGGTGCCATACCACTTGGTGCATATATGTTTAATATTGATATTGCTTCGTTGTTTATGCTACCCTTTAGCAGGATGTAGTTACCTTCCTTATCTCTTTTAATTAGATCAATTTTTACTTTTGTGATCTGAGATAAGGATGGCTACCCTGCTTTTGACTTCACCTGAAGCATAATAGATTTTGCTCCAGCCTTTTACTTTTACTCTATATGCATCCCCCTGCTTTAAATGTGTTTCTTGTAAACAACATATTGTAGGGTTCTGACTTTTGATCCAGTCTGCTATCTGTCTCCTCTTTATGGGGGAGTTCATCCCATTTACATTTACGGTTAGAATTACTAAATCTGTATTTCCTGCCATCCTAATAACCCCAGATTGTGCTTTACTTATTCTTGCCTCCCCAACCCCTCTTTCGCACTTTTAAAGCTTATGTACCCCTCTTGTATCACGATACTTATCCTCTTTATAATCCTCCCTCCCCCCTTTGGTCTTTCCCCTTCCTTCCCTTATTACTCTTTTTCTTTTCCTTTTCCTCTCCCCGTTTTTAATGAGGAGGAGAATTTTCTCTAAAACAAATGTCAATTATTTTCTCTTTGAGCCAACTCTGATGAGGTAAGATTCACACAATGTTCCTCCCCTCTCTAAATTCCCTCAGATATGATGTTTCCTTAGCCTCTTTGTGGGATGTGGTTTCCCTCTTTTTA
The DNA here is from genome assembly GCF_902635505.1 of Sarcophilus harrisii. Lineage (NCBI taxonomy): Eukaryota > Metazoa > Chordata > Mammalia > Dasyuromorphia > Dasyuridae > Sarcophilus > Sarcophilus harrisii. The sequence goes on from NC_045431.1 coordinate 157,140,830, forward strand.
TCCCTCCTTCCCACCTTATTCTGCCATCATCCCTTTTCCATATCTACTTCCCTTTTTTATAGTTATATCAGTACAATCAAATTATACATGTATTCTTTTGTATATCCACAACAGAAATACAATTCTCAAGAGTTATTTTTACCTTTTCTGCATCTCTTGAGTTCTATTCTTGGAGATCAAATTTTTGTTTAGTTCTGGTTTTCTTCAGAAACAAATGGAATTCATTTGTTTCATTAAATGTCCATCTTCTTCCCTGGAAGAAAATGCTCAGATTAGCTGGGTAGTTTATTCTTGGCTGCATCCCAAGTTCTTGTGCCTTCCAGATATCATATTCAGGCCTTCTTTCCTTTAATGTAGAGGCAGCCAGATCTTGGGTGATCCTTATTGGCACCTCGGTATTTAAATGGGTTTTGGCTGCTTGTAAAATTTTTTCCTTAATCTTATAGTTCTGAAATTTTGCCACAATATTCCTTAGGGGTTTTTATTTTAGGGTTTCTTTCAGAAGGTGTTAGATAGATTCTTTCAATGCCTATTTTACCTTCTGATTCCTATTACATCTGGGCAGTTCTCTTTGATGATTTCTTGTAAAAATAGTATCTAGGCTCTTTTTTTCATCATAGTTTTCAGAAAGTCCAATAATCCTCAGATTATCTCTCCTAGATCTATTTTCCAAGTCTGTCGTTTTGCAAGTAGATAATTCAGTGGTTTTTCAGTTTGTCATTTTTTGTTTTGCTTGACTGATTCTTGCTGTCTCAATGAATCATTAGTTTCAATTTGTTCAGTTCTAATTTTTAAAGAATTATTTTTCTTCAATAGCTTTTTACTTCTTTCTGTATATGTCCAATTGAGTTTTTGAATGTATTGTTTTGGTCTGTGGAATTTTTTCCATTTCACTAATTTTTTTTAGTGAATTATTTTCTTTCAATTCACAGATCCTACTTTCTTGGGAGTTCTTTATTTTTCAATTCACCAATTTTGTTTCCCTGCACTTCCTGAGAATTTTTTAACTTTTCAATTAGTATTTCAGGATTTTTGCTCTCTTAGTAGAGGCTTCTCTTTCCTTTCCCCATTTATCTTCTAACTCTCTTTTGAGACTTTTAATGGTCTCTTCTATGAGAGCCTTATGTAAAGGAGGACAGTCTGATGCATTTTTGCTGTTTGAGGTCTCTTCAGGTTTGCTGACCTGCTCTTTTTCTGCATAGAAGCTGTCGATTGTTCTTTTCATCTTTTTATTCATGTTTTAAAGCCTTTAGGGTAGGTCTCCTAGGCAAGGGGGTTACCAGCTTCCTCTGCAGAATAGGGAGAGATGTATAACAGGAGGTGGATTCAGCACTGGCCGAGCTATCAAACTGCTTAGTAGGGCTGAGTGGATTATCGATTGCCCTCGGCTAGAGACTAAGTGGTGAAAGTGTCACCGCCCCAGGCCGGAGCCTCTTGAGGGACTGTGAGTGTGGCAGCTGACTGCAGACCACAAACTCTGCCCAGTGTCTCTGCCTGATGCAAATCGGCCCTGGAAAAGCTCTATGGCCCCAAGCCGAGCCCCCCACTGCGCAGATTGGAGGCTAACCCAGGCTGAGTCCTCCTGCCGTGCAGGATCACAACTGCCCCAAGGAAAAGCCCTGTACTGCGGGTTGGGGCTGCGCGCTTGTGCTGAGATCTGTGCCTTCACCCTCGGTTTGAGACTCTCCTGGGAACCTAATTTCTCTCCCGTCTGTGCCGATCTCCCCCCTGGCCCCGGAACCAACCTTTTTTGGCGAGACTGCAGATTTTCTTCGGCCGGTGAGTTGTTCTACTTCTTATCTTTACGAATTGTAGCAGTCAAGACTATTTTTGAGGCTCGTTATAATATTGATAAAGAGGGTAAGAGAAGAGCTTAGAAAGTCGCGTGTGTCTTCTCCGCCATCTTGGCTCCGCCTCCCTTGAAATTCTTGACCTTTTGTTCTTCCATATGAACTTTGTTGTTATTTTTTCTAGGTCATCAAAATAGTTTCTTGGGAGTCTGATTGGTATAGCACTAAATATATAGCACTAAATAAATAGATTAGTTTAGGTCATATTGTCATCTTTATTATATTTGCTCAACCTATCCAAGAGCACTTAATATTTTTCCAATTGTTTAGATATGACTTTATTTGTGTAGAAAGTGTTTTGTAGTTTTGCTCATATAGTTCCTGACTTTCCTTTATAGATTCCCAAATATTTTATACTATTGGCAGTTACGTTAAATGGAATTTCCCTTTGTATCTCTTGCTGTTGGATTTTGTTAGTGATGTATAAAAATACTGAGGATTTATGTGGATTTATTTTGTATCCTGCAACTTTGCTAAAGTTGTGGATTATTTCTAATAGCTTTTTAGTAGAATCTCTGGGGTTCTCTAAGTATACCACCATATCATCTGCAAAGAGTGATAATTTGGTTTCCTTATTGACTATTCTAATTACTTTAATCTCTTTTTGATCTCTTATTGCCAAAGCTAGCATTTCCAATACAATATTGAATAGTAATGGTGATAGTGGGCAACCTTGTTTCATTCCTGATTTTATTGGGAATGGTTCCAGTTTATCACCAATGCTTACTGGTGGTTTTAAATAGATGCTACTGATTATTTTAAGAAAAAGTCCATTTATTCCTATACTCTCTAGTGTTTTTAATGGTGTTGGATTTTATCAAATGCTTTTTCTGCATCTATTGAGATAATCATAGGGTTTTTGTTAATTTGGTTGTTGCTATAGTCAATTATGTTAATATTTTCCCTAATATTGAGTCAGCTCTGCATTCTTGGTATAAATCCTACTTGGTCATGATATATTATCCTGGGGATGATTTTTCTATAATCTTTTTGCTAATATTTTTATTTAAGATTTTTGCATCAATGTTTAAAGTTCAAATTCTTTATTGTCTCCTTGCCTGGGGCCCAGTTAGCTTGCTTGAGGCCCTTCAGATGGGCCTTGGTCTCAGTGGGGGGGGAAACAGGAGAAAAGGCCAGCCATCATGAGGCTGTTGAAGATGGAATAAATTTGTCTCTCCTTGGCTCTGAGAGCTTAAGCTCCCAGCTCCAGTCCTCTTGTCTTCTTAGGCTCTGACTCTGGCTGAGTTTGTCCCAGCTTTATATGTTCTATTTTAATTACATTATAGGTGTGAATCTTGTAGAACTATATTAAGTACTGAGTACATGTACTGAACTAGAGAACTATTAATCACCATGCTAAACTAGATAATCATTGTCTTATCAGTTCCACTGACTTAACACCTTGTAAGAATTCTTGTTTTAAGTACAAGAGCTTTGGCGCTTAACATCTCCCCCTTTCTTTTGTTATAGAACATAAGTGGTCACATCTTCCTTGACTTCACAGGGAGGCAAGAACCCCCCCAAAAGAGGTGATCATGCCTTCCCTGACTTCTCAGAAAAAGGGATGAAAACACTAAGAAAGGAAGTGATCATTCCCTCCCTGACATCTCAGGAAGGGAGATGAAAACACCAAAGGAAAATTGTGAAGACTGAGTTAGCACCCTGGATACCTTAGAATCAGCCAGAATCAGGATAAGCAAAAGTCCTTGGTCTTTATTCTTGGTCTTTAGGGGTCAAAGTGAAGGGAATGGACACAGGATCTCCACAACCCTCCTCCTTATCTACTGCCAAAGTGACTCTGGCTTGTCTTACTCCACCCCCTAATCCTTCCCACAATTCTCTGTATATACCAAAAGATCGAATCAGTACAGAATAGTGGGAAAGGCCATTTTCCAAGCATATGCTAATAGAGTATTGTCCAATTGGTAATTAGCCTTAAGTGTTCGGTTGTCTGACCCCAGTGCTCAACTTATAGTAACAACTATAGTATCAACAGCACATAGTAACACAGTCTAGTAGTGATGTAACAAACATGAATCAACATGAGGAACTATACATGTCCATATGTCCTAGAAATATTCCAAAACCAATCTATTGTCCATTACATCATGTGTCAGGGAATCCAATAATTCCTGATGGTTTTCAAGTCCTGCAACAATCTTATCACGTTTCAAAGAATCCAATGATTCCTGCTGGTTTTGAAGTTCTGCAACAGTCTTATCAACAATTTTTTAATCTCAGGGAATTCAATGATTCCTTCTGGTTTTAAAGTCTTGCAACAGTCTCATTAATAGCTATGCTCTTTCAGTGTCAGATGTTTCTTAGGTCTTGTTTCGAGATTTTTCTCTTTTTCTGTCTGTCTCAAGATGCATGTTGGCACCCATCTGATTCCTTCTCCATATGTAGAGACACAAACAAACCCTCTCTCCCAAGCAGTTAGCCTATTTGGTCTCTTCCATTCACCACTTTTGGGATCTTTCCACATCACCTGGACATTATATTGAAGCTGCTCACACTGGTCATTGCCCTTCTGTCGAGTTAAAAAGCCTATATTCTCCCCAATTGAAATCCCTTTCTCCCATCTGATTGCTTTTCAGCTAATTGATCATATCAAAGTATTGAGCTTCTAAAGACTCTGGGTATAAACTTGGCTGCCATCATACCCCAACTGTTTTTTGTTTGAGGTCTTGGAGCTGGGCTCCGCCTCTCATTTCCCTGGATCATTCTATATTCTGAGGCCCAGTGGAAGCCTTTATTGCATTTTGGGCATGGAGTTTTGGGTCTTGTTCTCTCACCCTGTCTTCTCATTCTATCTCTATGCCTACATTGAGCTTTCAGATGTCCTACTTTACCACATTGAAAGCATTGACGAGTCTCTCTGGGAGTCCCTTGCCAAGAGGGACCCTGTATTTTCATGTTCTGCATCATAGCTTGGATATAAAAGGCATTTGTGCCCACTGTGTCACAGCATCTTATGATCTCCTCTAAAGGAACATCCTTGTATAGTCATAATATTATTCTTCTATAAACCTCATTAGCATTTTCTCTAGCAAGTTGTATGATCATTATTCCTGTTGCTGAATTTTCTCCAATTGTTTGTATGACAGCTGTTTGCAGACATCCCACAAAATCAGCAAAAGGTTCATTTGGACCTTGCTCTTTTTTCATGAAGGTTTCTCCTCTATTTTTTCCTGGGAGGGAGCCCCATGCTTTGATAGCATTTTGCTCATATGCTATCAAAGGGTAATCAATCTGTCCTGAAGTACCTGCTAGTTGGTCAAAGATGATTTGTATATTGACTCCAGTTTGCCTATTTCGTTGGGCTTGTATTCTACATAGTTCACTGTACTCCAAAAGTCACAACAAGTTTTGTCCAGGTTCTAAACATGTCCTTGTTATAGATTTCCAATCACTAGGGGTTAAAATTTCATAAGCCTAATTCTCTAATATCATTTTAACATAAGATGATGTAGGCCCATAAGGAGTACAAGCCTTTTTCAGATCTTTGATTTTTTCCAGATCAAAAGGAGTGTATCTTCTCCTTTGTTGACCTGAAGAGTCAAACTCTTCCATAACAGAGTATGCATTTGTTTTTAAATCAGATATATCCTGTTCTTCCTTTTTAGCTTTAACTAGTGCCTTTTGTAATTGTGTCATAGGCTGCTTCATAGATGTTGCTGATTGTGTCACTGCCCTTCCCCTTCATCCTTCTCCCTCCACCCATGAAGGATTAATTGAGTGGGGTAGGTCAGGGGTTGGCTCCTGCTGTGAAGCACCACATTTCTTAATTTCATCAGAATTATATTTAACTCCTTTCTTGTCTAATTCTTCATCCTTTTCACCTAGTTTGTCAGTATCCTCCCCTTCATGTTCTTTCCTCTTTTTTCTTATTCTATAACTTATGTAATTTCCTAAAGTCAATTGTATTAAGTTATATGTATAGAGTGTTTCTTTGGGAATTGAATCAGGGCCATTATCATTGTAATATTTACTTAGTTGCTCTCCTACTAAGTTACACTCATTTGGATCTAATTCTTCTTCCTTTGAGAGCCAAGGAGATATGTACTGTAATGTTTCTAAAAGTTCAATGATTTGCTCCCAAGTTACACTCAAACCTTGGGGTTTTTTATGAGTTTAACTATGCTTTCCACACATTTTCCTTGAAGTGGAAAAGGCTCCTTTCTAAGCATTTGTTTCATTTCAGCTGAAACACTAATTTAGCTCTTAACAAAGTTTCATTCTTGGTTGTTTTTGTACTCACTCAGATTTCTGGGTCACAGATATAGGTCCTTAGTCCCATATTTGGATGCCAAAATGTAATGTTCTGGTTGGTTTTCTGGAGATCTTGGAGCAGCCTTTGTTTCAGGATAGTAATCATCATGAGAATTGCCAGGTATTAAAGTCCAAATTCTTTATTATCTCCTTCAAAGTCTTGTCTCCTTGCCTGGGGCTTTGGCTAGCTTTCTTGGAGGCCTTCCAGAGTCTGTTTCAGTGAAGAGTCGGAGGAGAGCCCTGTTACCATGTTGGTGTGAGATGGATTGAATCTCTCTCCTTGGTTCTGAGAGCTTGAGCTTCCATCTCCAATCTTCTATCTTCTCTGAGTTTGACCTGGTTGTGTTTGTCCCAGTTTATATGCTCTATTTTAATTACATTATCATAGGTGTGAATCTTGTGAAACTATATGAAAGTACTAAGTACATGTACTGAACTAGAGAACAATTAATCACCATGCTAAACTAGATAACCATTGTCTTATCAATTCCACTGACTTAACACCTTGTAAAAATCTTTGTTTTAAGTACAAGAGTTTTGGCCCATAACAGATGTTCATTAGGGAAATTGGTCTATAATTTTCTTTTTCTGTTTTCATCATACACGGTTTAGGTATCAGTGCCATGTCTGTGTCATAAAAGGAATTTGGTAGGACTCCATTCCCTATTTTTTCAAATAGTTTATATAGCCTTGGAGTTAATTGTTCTTTAAATGTTTGGTAGGATTTACATGTAAATCCATCTGGTCTTGGGGATTTTTTCTTATGGAGTTGATTAATAGCTTGTTCTCTTTCTTTTTCTAAAATGGGACTATTTAATCAATTTATTTGTTCCTCTGTTAATCTGAGCAACCTATATTTTTGAAGGTATTCATCCATTTCATTTAAGTTATCAAATTTATTGGCATAAAGTTGGGCAAAGTAACTCCTAATTATTGCTCTAATTTCCTCTTCATTAGTGGAAATTTCTCCCTTTTCATTCTTAAGACTAACAATTTGATTTTCCTCTTTCCTTTTTCTAATCAAATTTACCAAGTGTTTATCTATTTTGTTGGTTTTTTTTCATAAAACCAACTCTTAGTTTTATTTATTTATTTATTCAATAGTTTTTTTACTTTCAATTTTATTGATCTCTCCTTTTATTTTTAGAATTTCAAGTTTAGTGTTTGCTTAGAGGTTTTAAATTTGCTCTTTTTCTAGTTTTTTTAGTTGTAAGTCTAATTCATTGATTTTTCTCTTTCTCTATTTTATGCAAATAAGCCTCTAGAGATATAAAATTTCCCCTATTTTACTGCCTTGGCTGCATCCTACACATTTTGTCTCAATATTTTCATTCTCGTGGGTGAAATTATTAATTGTATCTATGATTTGCTGTTTCACTCAATCATTCTTTAGGATGAGATTATTTAGTTTCCAATTACTTTTTGGTCTATTTTCCCCTGGTTTTTTATTGAAGGTAATTTTTATTGCTTCGTGATCTGAGAAGGATGCATTTACTATTTCTGCCTTTCTGCATTTGAATTTGAGATCTTTATGTCCTAATATATGATCAATTTTTGTATAGTTTCCATGAACTGCCAAGAAGAAAGTGTACTCCTTTCTGTCTCCTTTCAGTTGTCTTCAAAGATTTATCATACCTTTTCTAGTGTTCTATTTACCTCTTTAACTTCTTTCTTATTTAGTTTGTGATTTGATTTATCTAGTTCTGAGAGTACAAGGTTGAGATCTCCCACTATTATAGTTTTGCTGTCTATTTCTTCTTGCAGCTTTCTTAACTTCTCCTTTAGGAATTTAGATGTTACAACACTTGGTGCATATATGTTTAGTATTGATATGCTCCAGATGTTTGGGCTTTTAATATGATTAATCATATTGAGTATTTCCCTACGTTGAGTCATCTTTGCATCCTCTGTATAAATCCCATTTGATCACAATGAATGATTTCTTGGACAAGTCTGTATGATAGAATTTTATTCATATTTATTTAAAATTTCTGAATCAATATTCATTAATAATATTAGGCTGTAGTTTTTTCTTTCTGTGTTTTAACTTTCCTTGGTTTAGGCACTAGGGCTTAATTTGTTTCTAATAAGGTGATTTCTCAGTTTTTGAGAACAATTTGTAAAGTGTGGGTGCTGTTTTTTTAAACATTTGATAGAATTGTCTTGTGAATTCATCAGGTCTAGGGGTTTTTTCATTTGATACTTCTATAACTAGATCTATTTCCTTTTCCAAGACTGATGTATTTAAGGCCTTTATCTAATCTTCTGATAGTTGGAGTATTTCATATTTTTTCTATTTCTTTTTTTCCCCTTAATTTTGTTAGCATATAACTGTGCATAATCCATTAGTTTTTAATGCATCTTCAAAATATGAAAATGCAATATCTTCTGAAATAGTTTAAAAAAACCAACTGATTGACATTAGGAAAGATGGGAATTAACTAGCTGAATTCCTACAAAAACCACATATAATGGATGGGATTGGGAAAATGATTACCATGATTTACCTATGTACCTTACTGAGAGATACCTTCCCCATTCTTTGTCAGTTTTATTCAGTAGTTTTGCATGCATTTGGGGGGGGAAAGCAATTAAAAATATTTATTCACAACATAACTCCCTTTTATCATTAACCCTCAAACTGACTTATTTCATGTGTTCTATTTTTTTTTCTTTCATTTTGAAAATACCACCACCAGAAATTGTGGTATATGAATGTTATGGAACATTATTGTTCTGTAAGAATTGACCAGCAGGATGAATACAGAGAGGCTTGGAGAGACTTACATGAACTGATGCTAAGTGAAGTAAGCAGAACCAGTAGATCATTATACACTTCAACAACAATACTGTATGAGAATGTATTCTTTTTTTTTCTTCTTTCTTTCTTTTTATTTATTTATTTAATAGCCTTTTATTTACAGGTTATATGTATGGGTAACTTTACAACATTGACAATTGCCAAACCTCTTGTTCCAATTTTTCCCATGAGGATGTATTCTGATGGAAGTGGATTTCTTCAACAAAGAGATCTAATTCAGTTTCAATTGATCAATGATGGCCAGAAGCAGCTACACCCAAAGAAAGAATACTGGGAAATGAATGTAAACTGTTTGCATTTTTGTTTTTCTTTCTGGGTTATTTTTACCTTCTGAATCCAATTCTTCCTGTGCAACAAGAGAACTGTTCGGTTCTGCACACATATATTGTATCTAGGATATACCGTAACCTATTTAACATGTATAGGACTGCTTGCCATCTGGAGGAGAGGGTGGAGGGAGAGAGGGGAAAAATCGGAACAGAAGTGAGTGCAAGGGATAATGTTGTAAAAAATTACCCTGGCATGGGCTCTGTCAATAAAAAGTTATAATTATGAAGAAAATACCACCACTAGGCTGGATGCAGGGGAAGTGGGTAAAAGAAGTGATAGGGAGAAGTCTAAGAGGCCAGAGGAGGAAGAATGCTACAAGCCACAGTAAGAATGAGCTGCATTTCAGAAAAAAAGGGCCACAAAAGATACAGTAATGAGGTTGCATACCATAATATGACTGAAGCCTTTCACTCTCCTTGATGTCATCGCAATGGAAGACATAAAAAGTGGTGTAAACCAATGTTGATAAAGTCCAATCTAGTCCATTAGGCAAGATGGTGCAAGTAGTCCTTTAAAAGTGCCCTACCCATACCTAAATGGCTAGCAGACATGGAGAACACCACAGTGAATCATCAGCAGAGTTTTTTCCATGTAGCTATTAAAAATGTATTATCACATGGCACAGTTTTAAACATTGCAAAAGGGTGCCACAATGCACTTGGGAGAACTTTTTCAGCAATGACAGTCATTAAAATCAATGTTGAAATAAAATAAATTTGGAATCAGATTTTCAAATTTCTCTATCACAAAGTATTAAACCAATAATTAAGTAGATTTAATCACACTACTCTTACTAAAGTATCAGAATCAATAATATTTTAATAGGAGCAAAAATACTGTGCCATTCATATATAAAATTATTTTCATGACATCATTGCCTGATCCTTTAAAAAAACATTTGCAATATATATTTATTACCATTTCCTGATCCTGTGGGTTATTGATCCCAATCCCTGCCGCCCAGTTGCCACTTACAGAGATATTCAACCTAGTTAAATCATTAGGGCAACCTGAAAAACAGGATGCAGCAGGTATCAGGCAAAGTGATCCAGCAGCACCACCTTGACTACCATCTTCCCTCAGATCCTGATGGAGACAGTGAAAATAGCAGAGCTTTCAGTTTATTGATCCCCAAGTCTTCATCTTTGGAAGCAATCATGGATGTAATCTGGCAGCTGCTCCTGTAGATACTATAGCCAAAATTAGTGAAGATTGGAAAAGAAAGTTCTGCCACCAAATTCTTTGACATTGCCAAATGATTCAACATCAGTATCTGATAAAATGTTATGAATGGAAATGATGTTTTTACTAGTTATGATTTAAGAATTTCTCCCAATTACATATAAAAACAAGTTTAACAATTTCTTTTTCAAATTTTGAGTTCCAAATACTTTCCTCCTCTTCCTTTTCATCTGTCTTGTAGCTGACTTGTATCTATGTGTTGTTTCCCCCATTAGAATGTAAGTTCCTTGACACTAGGGATTTTCTTATTTTTTCTATTTGTAACCTCAGTATTTAGTATAATGCACATGTTAAACACTTCATAAATGCTTCATTTATTCATTAGTATACTAGTACACAAATAGAAATTATAGATAAATTAGGTGACACAGCAGATAAGGGTGTGGAACTTAGAGTCAAGAAAACCTGAGTTCAAATCTAGCCACAAAAAGTTTTGGCAATTTTTGCCTCAGATTCCTCATCTGCAAATAACTGTTCTCTCAGTGTTGTTGGGAGGATGAGATAATATTTACAAAATGCTTTACAACCTCATACAAATGTTACTATCTATACATACATTGAAGATCAATTTTTTTTCTTGATAGAGCTATGTGAATAAATTTGAAAACCCACTAATCTAGCTTATCTAAAAAAGTACTTAAGTGGTTCTAGTCAGTTGGTCTCTATTCTCTTTTAGTTTACTAATGAAAGAATGGAAACTCCTTGAAAATAGCTACTGATTTATTTTGCTGTGGTGTTGTCAAGATATTTGGAGACATCCTATTTTCCAGAAATAAGGTCCAACAAACAGGAATGAGTATGGTATAATAACAACCATTTGCATTTACCCTCTGAATGATCTCATCTTCAGGCAAAATCCCATAATTATTGTATTGCTTTGATCAGCACCAGGGTATTCTTTGAGTTTGGACAAGTTCTGATCATGACATCCTGCTATGAATCAAGCTTGTCACGTTGTTGCTATTATCCCTCTTTATCAAGGTTACAATTCACTGTGTAGCCACTAGAGTAAGTATTGAGAGCTACCTACTCTAAAGCAGATTCCCTGCTTAGGGGTGGTGCCCTGGAACATGTGTCTAATCTGTTTCCTTGCTTGCAAGGGGTTCCTTTACTTTGAAATTAAACTTCAGTTTGATTCCTGATTCTCCTGTCTCTAACCTGTTTTGTGCTGTGTTTTGGCCATTCACAATTTAGAGGCCAATTCAGTTGGGTTAACAGTGTCCGTAACAGTACTTTGCATTTAATAGATAATTAATGATTTTTTGTTGTTCCTTGTTTGATTGAATTGAAATACTTGTTTTATTTCATAAATTAAAAAAGAAAAAAGCACAGAAAATCTTTCAGTAGTTCTTTATAGTAAATACATGTTGGCAAGTAAAATTGAACTAAGAATAAGTTAGTCTGTCTCATCATTTTGAGAGAAATATAACTTAATTATTTTGTGTATTATACATGTACACATAACATATCTACTGTACATGTACACATAATGAATTTTTGTATAGTAAGCTAAAAGGCGTTTACATAAAGTCAAGTACCCTGCTTTAATTCAATTAACATGTTGCTTTCCTGGGTTTCTCTTGGATCTCTGTGTTTGTTATTGTTCAATTTGCACTAAAAGTGAAAAGACTCAAGACTGACCAGAGATTTTTCACCATAGTATCATAAAAACTTAGAGCAGAAAGTGACATTAGATAACTATAATTTGAGAGTCCAAACTCTAATTGAAATATGAATACCCTTTTCCCCAACCAGTGAGAGAGAGCTGAAATGGAAAGATCTGGTGTGAGATCTGCCTTCCTGTGACTTCCATTTATTCTGCCTTCTGGAGTTAGGCAGTATAGGCCCAATATTTATCTTATAACAATGCTTGAAATATTTGAAAATCTGGTACTATGTTCCCTAAAAGCAGAGGTGTGCTGGAGATAAAGCTGTTTTTAAGATTTTCATTATAAGCATTCATAACTTGAAAATGTGCAAACATTGCAAATTGGGACGTCATTTATTGTTATGTTGATTATCTAGACTTAAGAAATCAACAGAGAAAATGCTAATAATGCAGATTAAATTTAAATTACATGTATACACATATAATCAATCTCCCCATGTTTTACATGACTGCATATGTGTAATATATCAAATTGCTTATCATCTCAAGAAAAGATAGTGAGAAAATTCATTACTCAAAATTTTTTTTCCTAATAAAGGTTAAAAATTTTCATTACATGTAACTGAGAAAAATAAAAATATTATTTGAAAAATTGCCATTTATCAAAAAAAAAAGTGTATGTATTCCCAACCCACTGCTATTGTTAAAAGTTTACCCACACATTCCCACCTAATTACCATTTTTTCTCCAAATAAAATTAGCTGCTTCAGAAATCCTTATGTACAATTTTTGGACTTCTCTCACCATTTCTTCTCCTTTGAATTCTTTTCACCATTTCAGTTTGTACATATTTGTTGCTTCTTTTTATCCCCATTGAATGCGAGCTTCTTGAGGGCAGAGATTATCTTCTTCTATTTTTTTTTTTTTTGTCCATAATTTAAGCATTTGGCACACAATAAGTCCTTACATTTTTTATTGATTAAATCTTCTTGACACATTTCATCTTGTGCATCTTTAAAAGTACAGCCTAACATATTTAACATATATTGGATTACTTGGCCTCTAGGTAAAGAGTAGGGGAAAAAAGGGAGGAAAAATTTTGGAACACAAGGTTTTGCAAGAGTGAATGTTGAAAACTACGCATATGTTTTGAAAATAAAAAGCTTAAAAAAAGTACAGCCTAAACCAGAACATCCTCAACTGATATCTGAATGAGGGCAGAATATTCTCCCTTGTTCTGAACATCTCAGTTGAAGAGTACATAATATAAGTGAGTCCTGGATTCTAAAGTCAGCTTGTAAAGTGAAAATCCTAGATAATCAAATTCATCCTCTTCATAGTACTTGTCTAAGATGAACAGCCTCTAGCACCTTGGAATAATGTAGATATGGGAAGCCTGGGAGGTTTGGATGGAGAAGGGAGGCTGGACATGATCTTCTACTATATGTTGCTTTATCACTTCCTCTCTCCAAAGTATGGGAGAGGAACAGGAAGAGGTCTCAAAGTTCATTGTATATATTTTGGAATGGGGGGGCTGGACAGCAAATTTACTCTCCCAGCTCCTTATCATTCAGGTGTATCACATGATGAACATAATCAGTGGCATCTGCATCCAGAAAAAGATCTATGGAGATTGAATGTAAATCAACAGATGCTATGTTCACTTCTTTTTTCTGTTTTTTTTTTTTTAAATCTCTTCCATGGTTTTTCCCTTTTGCTCTAATTTTTCTCTCCCAAAATGATTCACAAAGTAATGTGTATTAAAAATAATAAAAAACCATAATCACTGGCACTTTAAATAGTTATTTCTATCTGTGTCTCCTCTGTTTCTCTGTCTCTCTTTCTCTGACATTCTCTCTGCCTCTATCTCACTCTTGTCTTGTTCTTTTTGCTCAACTCATACAATTGAATTTGCCTAAATTAAAAGCACATATGATGTAACTCCATTTAGTGAAGTCTTAAAAGCATATTATCTTTCTGGGTCACAATGCTACACTGTTTTCATTAAGTGAATTTTCAGTATGTGAGCATTCTAAATCTTTTTCATATGAACTACTTGATAATCACACCTTCATCCTCTACTTGTGTACTATTTAAAAAAATTAACCAGAACACAAGACTATATTTATCCTTATCAAACTTAATCTTCTTAGATTTGGTCCATCATTCCAGCTTGCTGTGATATTTTTGGATCTTGGCTCTAACATTCATCACAAGTTATTGCTCTTAGTTTGGGATTCTATGAAATTTTGATGACATCGTCTGTGATATCAAATAAGTGTTGTGTAAAAATGCTGAATTTGACAGGGCCAAAGATAGATCAGTATAGCATGTCACTAGGCACCTCCTTCCAGGTTGACATGAATCCACTAACAATTTTTCTTTGGTTTTAGGGTCAATAAGTCAGTTCTGGCTTTTCTTTTTTTGAAACTGAGTTCTCCTAACTTCCAGCTACGTGGCACCAAGGAGAGTATCAGGCCTAGAGCCAGGAAAACCTGAGTTTAAATCCAGCCTCAGACTTAAGTAATTGTGTGGTCCTAGACAAGCAATTTAAACCTTCTTTGCCTCAGTTTCCACATCTTAAAATGATTTGGAGAAGGAACTGACAAACCACTCTTGTATCTTTGCCAAGAAAATCCCAAATGGAATCATGAAAAGGCCATGTCCAAAACAACTGAACAACAATTAGAAGTAGTTTGAAATTTAAATCCATTTAAAAGTACTACTTATGACAACATAACATTCTCACTCTTTTTGTTGTTGTTAGCTTGCATTTTGTTTTCTTACTCATTTTCTTTCCTTTTTGATCTGATTTTTTCTTGTGCAGCATATAAATGTTTACGCAGATTGGATTTAACTATTTTAACATGTATAACATATATTGGATTGCTAGCCATCTAGAGGAGGGAGTGGGGGAAGGAGGGGAAAATCTGAAACACAAGGCTATGCAAAGGTCAGTGTTGAAAAATTATCTTTGCATATGTTTTGAAAATAAAAAGCTTTAAAATTAAAAAAATAAAAAATACTATTTAATATCAGCTTTTTATGATTATGCATCTTCTCAATAACTTTGTGTTTATAGTAAGTACAGTTATAATCCTGTGGATGTTAATTATTTGTCATTAAAAAGGGAACTTTGATTAGCAGAACTATACTATAAAGTTATTGACTTATACAAATATATTTAAAAAGAAAATTAAAAAAGAAAGTTCATATTTAGGGATGAGAAAGAGACGTAGGGACCTGTTTGCTTGAATGCTATTTATAGATTTGTAACTGAAATGAACCCTTGTCAGCAGCAGGCACTCTTGTTAATTTAGTTTTAATGTTGGGGTGAAATGAGGCACTCTTAAACTACTGCGCAGTTAATAAAAGTTTTACTTAACCTTAACATAGCACAGATATGCAACAAAGACCAGTGAAACTTAGCTTCTGTAGACACAGCCCTCCAGTTTCCATTTGGAATTCCATCTGTTTAGCAAGAGAGGGTGTGGTCTATAGCTATGCAGCAAATCCCAGGGGCCCTACCCCAGGAGGGCAGATTCTTTTATTTGCTTGGATGACTAGAACTCAGTCCACACAACCAAAGGCCACAAGTAATGTGTAACAAGAAAGGCACAGCTTGAGACTTGCCCCACCAATAAGACTTGGCTTTATAGACTTTTTCTAATGCAAGTGAATATGCAGGGAAAGAAACCCTGGTAGTTATTAGTTCTATCACATATCATCTTGCTGGTGACAGGTTCCTAAGAATCTTTGAGAGGATCGTCCATGATCTGTTTTCAGGCTTTTACTAAACATTCTGAGCATTGCTATGGTTTAGTTATTTTTCAGTCATGTTTGACTCTTAGTGATCACTTTTTGGGGTTTTCTTGGCAAAGATCCAAGATGGTTTGTCATTTCCTTCTCTGGTTCATTTTACAAATGAAGAAACTGAGGTCAACAGATTTAAGTGACTTTCCCCAATTCACACAGTTAGTATTTGAGGCGGTATTTGAACTCAGGAAGAGGAGTTTTCCTAATTCTAGGGCCAGACACTATCCATTGTGCCACCAATCTGCCCAATCTACTACCATTGGCTATATTAAAGGGAAAAGAAATATATAGTTTTCCCCTGAAGAACCCCCCCCCCAAAAAAAAAAAAAAGAAGAAAGGAAAAAAAAAAGTGGAAGAGAACAAAAGTCAGAAATTTTTCACTTTTCCTCCCCCATTCAGGACAGAGTCATAGACTTCAACAATCTGGTCCATGTGGTAGGTGATGCTAATTCTTTGAGTTCACAGTGGGTCTCCCAATGCAAGGCAATGGCAATGAGTCAGAGAAGCCACAGGACCATAAAGGGCATTGCACAGATGGTGAAACCTCAGATATATTCAGTGACCTTCATCCTGCATTAAGGTCATCTATAGTAAAGTGGCTAAGAGGATAGAAACCTCATATATAACCTGGCATATAACCTGACCCAGGATCTAAACTGATCCTGAGGTTCTCTCACAGGCCCACTCATAAAAACCACTTCTTCCCTGAGAGTCACATCAGGGGAATTATAGGAAATCTTTGCCCTTTAGAGCCCCTGTGGAAGTGTTACTCCATCCTTTCACTGGCACTAAATATAAACCTTCTGAACTATCCAAGGATTCAAAATTACCACCAAATCAATAAGGGAATATCTCTTTTTCCAAATAAATACACATTCATTCTACTTATATAGAGACAGTCACCTCTCCCATGAAAAGTATCTTGCAATAATATTATCTCTTGCCTACCCTCCCACCCTCCCAGCCCAATTAAGGAATTGCTTAAGCCATCTTAGAGAAAAGGAGGTCTGCCAATTTGGAAGGACCTGAGCTATTTTTCTAGAATTTATAAAATTGTCTGAGGGGCAAGGATCTTGAGAACAATGCAGCTCAGCACCTCAGAAGGGAAAAAGAAGAGTCAGAGGGGGTCAGTTGGAACATTGCTCAAAAGCATTCCATTCTTATCAGGTAACTCTTCCTGGAGATAATCCAAGAAACCACCAGACCAAAGAGCCTTTTCCCGTACTAGGTAGAATTGATCTGTCACAGGCATGGCTTTGGGAGATTGGGCACATGACTTGGGCAGTCATTTATGCATGATGATGAGTCTGTTGATTAACAGGAACAAATCTTTTGTTCTAAAATGAGAGAGTGCCATTTTGCCAGATGGGAATGACTTGGGTTAGATTAGTGTTCCAAATGGCAAAAAAAAAAAATCCATATATGCAAGATTAACAGCCTTACCCTATACCCAGCAAAATATGGCATGGACCCATTCCCCAATCTTTGGTGTTCTTGGAATATCAGAGAAGTCAAGGCATTTAGCAAATGATGTTCCTGACAAATGCTGATATGCTCCATAAACAATTATATGCAGTGGGAGGCACTGGCAAAATTCCTCCATTGATCTTGATAGAAAGAGGAGACCTTTTGATTATCCAGTTTGCCAGACCATGACCACCTGTCTCCCAAAAAGCAGTGTAGATAAATATTTTCTCTGTAGCACCCCTCAGAACTTCCTCATCTGCTAGCCATGCAGTTTGAACACAAGCCCACTGGGAGAACACGCTAGAACTGGGCCGGTAGAAAAGGCAGGTTTCTAGAGGCTAGACTGGAAGCTTAGGTCTCTATCATAGTTGCAGCCTATTTGTGATGTGCACTAATACCACTGGGGTGCAAGCAAGCATGATTTTAAATGAACCATTTCTATTTGACAATAGAAGTCTCTTCTGATCTACCATCTTGTTAAAGGTACCATCTTTTATCATCTAACCTATAAAAAGCAATTCTGGATAAAGGATAATTGTGTCACTCTGAATCATTTCTTCAGAAACAACTAGAGCCCAGTAATAGGTAATCAACTGATTTTTCAAAAGTGGAATAGTGAGATGCCACTTGGGGAATTTATAGATTCAGAAACCTAAGAGTTGCTTAATCTGGCCGTCCATTGGGGCCTGTTCTTTAGGGATTGCAACCTCTTAAAAATATGTCTTGTAGAGTCACTAAAGTCCCCAGAGGAGATACTGATGTGTAATTTACTCTAGATTTTCCAGATGCTTATTCTGGGACCATTTAAAGGAGGTAGACCTTCGAGTGTTTCAGAAAATGGAAACCATCAGGATACTCAGATTGGGAAAATGGTTTCTCTAAAAAGTGTAGAATCCAAAGAATCTCTGGATTTTCTTCTTAAAAATAGCAGAGTCAATAGCCTCTTCTGGACTATACCTAGATTCCTGTTTTTGTCTTTCATTATATTTACCCAAACTTAACTGAGTAGGCTAGAGCCTGAATTTTCATAGGATTGATTTCTCAGTCCCTTATCCTTCACAGGTGCTACCATCAGATCTAGTGCCTCTGTTACTGTGGTCTCATCTAACTTGGTCACCATTGTATCACTAATATTACAGTGTACATCAGTGCTCTAAGGAAGGAAGGACTCAGGTCTCTGTCCACTATAATATGGCAATAAAAGGGAGAGTTCAGTTAACTGTGGGCCAAGGATGGCAAAGGTATATTGGATTTCTTTTAAGGTTAAAGCAAACTGCTTCTAACTAGTTTTAATCACAAGAATAGAGAAACAAGGATTGGTAAAAATCAATAACTCCATATTATTCACTCTGAACCTAGGCTACAACATTGGCAAGGCCTGGAACAGCTGCACTAATTAGGGATGATGACTTTGTTCAGTTCCCTATGGTTCAGTGAAAGCTGCCAAGTGCCATCTGCTTTCCTTAAGAGCAACATAGGGCCATTGAAAGGGGAATTTGGTTCGATGAAGTACTCTAGCTTCCTTCTTTTCCATCACTAGAGGAGAATTAACTTTAAGTCTCTTGGGGACTCAATATTGTTAGGTGTTTACTCTGTAGGATGATGATGACAACTCTAGTGGTTTCCTTTTGGTCCATCCCACAGTAATATGCATAGAGGATGAATTCTACATTGTAACTTTCGGTAAGGTTTCAGTTTTGCTAAGGTTTGGCATAAGAAATTAAATGGGAATTTTGTGGAAGCCACAAAAAGCACAAGAAGGCCAACAGAGGAATAGAAAAAATTTAGAAACTCAGAAATGCATAAAATATATGTACAATGTTGTATAATATCAACATGTCTTATCTTTCAATACCATAAATATACACAATTTCTTCTTTTTGTTTGTTTGTTTTTTTTTTTTTTTTTTTTGGTGAGGCATTTAGGGTTAAGTGACTTGCCTAGGCTCACACAGCTAGAAAGCGTTATGTCTGACATTTGTAAATGAGACACATCTGTAAATGTGACATTTGAACGCAGGTCCTCCTGACTTCAGGGCTGGTACTCTTTCCACTCCACCATCTAGCTGCCTCCACGATTTCTTTTTTAAAGTTAAAATATGTAAAAGTTAAAGTTTGACTTTTAAAAAATTTCTTTTTCATATAGTATTTCTTATTCAACATTGACTTACATAGAGCCCATAGTAGAAAAATAAAAAAATCAAACTTCTGCTCTGGTATGAAGGGAGAGTCAACAAATTTTATTCAGATTATCCAGATTTATTGAGGGAAGTCCCTAACCCAGTCAAAGTAGAAAGAATAACTACCCTTTTCCTTCAATGATCTGCCCTCTATTAGTTCCCATAATAGTTCATATAGGTCAGGGAGTTAACAGGATACTTTAAGTTTAGGTAGAGTCTTTAACATCCTTGTACTTAAGGATCCTTAACATCTTTGTACTTAATTTTCCAAAATTTCCCATAGGCTGGCCATCAATTTTTAAAAAATAAAGTCTATGCTTCAGGAGTCATACTCAAAGGTCCCTTCTGCATCTCATTATTCTCCAACCACCTAGAAGGGTGACTACTCCCCATTTTACATGAAGGAAGGTGATATAAGGGCCCAGAGAAATGGGATTGGGTTTGAACTGAAAGCATAAGCAGAGAAAACAGGCCTGGAAAAGAAAAAGGGATGAAGTCAAATAAAGGTACAAATATCAACACAATTAGAGGAAAAACGACTAAGAAAATTTTTTGGGCTGTGGATGGATCCCTTTAGTATCTGAAGAAGTCTCTAAACCCCTTCTAAGAATAAAATTTTTAAATGCATAAAACAATATATAGTATGACAAAGGAAACCAATTGTATTGAAATGAATATGTTATCTCATCATCAATCAAAACAATGTTCATAGAACTCAGGTTAAGAACTCCAGAATTGGAGAGCAATCTGGAATTATGCCCAAAAAGGTATCAAACTGTGCATACCCTTTGATTCAGCAGTGGTTCTACTGGGCTTATACCCCAAGGAGATACTAAAGAAGGGAAAGGGATCAGTATGTGCCAAAATGTTTGTGGCAGCCCTGTTTGTAGTGGCTAGAAGCTGGAAACTAAGTGGATGCCCGTCAATTGGAGAATGGTTGGGTAAATTGTGGTATATGAATGTTATGGAATATTATTGTTCTGTAAGAAATGACCAGCAGGATGAATACAGAGAGGCTTGGAGAGAATTATATGAACTGATGCTAAGTGAAATGAGCAGAACCAAGAGATCATTATATACGTCAACAATGATACTGTATGAAGATGTAATCTGATGGAAGTGGATTTCTTTGACAAAGAGACCTAATTCAGTTTCAATTGATTAATGATGGACAGAAGCAGCTACACCCAAAGAAAAAACATTGGGAAATGAATGTAAACTGTTTGCATTTTTGTTTTTCTTCCAGGATTATTTTTACCTTCTGAATCCAATTCTCCCTGTGCAACAAGAAAACTGTTTGGATCTGCACACATACTTTGTATCTAGGATATACTAGGACATATTCAACATATATAGGACTGCTTGCCATCTAGGGGAGAGGGTGGAGGGTGGGAGGGAAAAATAGGAACAGAAGTGAGTGCAAGGGATAATGTAAAAAAAATTACCCTGGCATGGATTCTGTCGATAAAAAGTTACCAAAAAACAAACAAACAAACAAAAAAAAAAACTCTAGAATTAAAATGCTGTGGACAAAGAAAGTGAGATCCACTAAGGAAGGCAATTCAGGAAATAATGTGTTCATTACAGGGAATGCAAACTCTCCACAATTAAAACTATAGAAAACAAGGGAAAGACGAGCAAGGTGACCAAAAGTACCATAAAAATCAATAGTAATGAGGAGATATTAAGGCTTAAAGAATGCTGAAGCTGGGGAGAAAAACTCCAACCCTCACCTTGAATAATAAAATTTTGAAGAAAGAAATGGCCTAGAGGAATGAATGAATGAATGAAAAAGTTTAATATATGTCAGGGAATGCGGAAAATAATTTAACAAGGTTTACGTTAAAAACTGATCTGCTTTCTCTTTGCAATATAAAAACAAATTGCAAGGCAATTTGTTTTTATATTCAGAAGAATTCATGTCCCCTTCAACTTCATAATCAATCATGATAGCTATTATTCAGTCCGAAGTGTGATTTCTTTCCTTCCTTCCTTCTTCCCCCTTTCCCTTTTCCCCCTCTCTCCTTTCCCTCCTTCCCTTCTTTTACTCCTTCCGATAAAAGCAAAGCAAACCTATCCGGCAAAGAGACACAGTTGTTAGCATATACAAATTATCAGACAAGACAGAGGATCACTCGGGAAGTGAACGAAAGGAGTCAGTAATCTCATTACAAAGATAGTATCTGCATATCAAGAGAGGCTTGATACAGGTCTAAAGTGACTGACTACAGCAATCTTGCCCGAGGGATCCAAAAATCCTTCTTTACCCTTCCCCCGCCTAAATACCTAAGAAATGCGCCCAGTGGGAGAAACTTGCCGAATATCTCACCAAGCAGCTCTCTTTTCCCTCCCAGGCAGACTTCATACGTAACTTATTGACTGACTCTCTCTGTCTCGTGTGTGTGTGTGTGTGTGTGTGAGTGTGTGTGTGTGTCTCGTGTCTCCTTTACTCTGCAGGGCTGCGTCTGGATGGGAGGACCCCAGCGACTGCCACCTTCCAGGTGGGCGGGGCTCTTACGTAGTCCCAGAGAGCAGTTCTCAGCCAGCCGCCGCCGCCCCCTACTCGCACCTCACCTGCAGCCCCACTCTCAGCCTGCTCATACGGGTTTGACTCATCTTCCATGGAGGGGTGGGGGCAGAAACCGAGAACGGGAGGAGGGAGTGGAGGCGGCCAAGCCGGCCCTTCCCCCAGTGCCAAGGAGGAGGAGCCCAAAGGGTTCAGGTGAAACCGCGCACGCACGACCCAGCCCGGGCACCTTCCCCGGTCAGGACCGGCAGATAGGCGGACGGGCTAAGCCAAGGCCACCCCTAGAGGGTGCCGGAGGGAGTTCCTATTCGCCCCCCAGCCTCGAGACTCAGTACCTCCAACTGATGGAGGGCAGCTGGCCTGGCCCTAGGAGCAGGTGACAAGCACCGGCGCCTGCCGAGGCGGGAGCCTGGTGAGCAGGAGGAGGAAGATGGCCCGGGAGCTGAGCCAAGAGGAGCTGCTGGACTTCCTGTGCCAGGCCGGGGGCCGGGTGACCAACGCCGCCTTGCTGGGCCACTTCAAGAGCTTCCTGCGGGACCCCAGCGTGGCTCCCGGCCAGCTACAGCAGCGCCGGGAGCTCTTCAAGAGCTTGGTCAACTCCGTGGCCGCGGTGCGCCAGGACCCCGACGGCACCAAGTACGTGGTGCTCAAAAAGAGGTACCGGGATCTTGTAGGGGAGGAGGGGCTGCGCGGGCCTCGCTGCGACCCCCAGCCCGCTGCTCCGCAGCAGCAGACGCGCTCCCCCGGAGCCCCGGCCGCCTCCCCCGGTAGCCGGCGGCGGGCGCCACGGCTGCGGCAGCAGTCCCAGCCCGCACAGCAACAGCCCCAGCTCGCACAGCAACAGCCCCATCCCCAAAAGCAACAGCAACAGCCTCAGCTCCAGCCTCAGAAGTACCAATCCCACCCCTATGCTCAGCAGCATCAGCGCCGGCCCCAAACTCAGCCCCAGTCCGAGCAGCAACAGCCCCGGAGGTACCAGCCCCAATCCTTGCCTCAGCAGTACCCATCCCAGTTCCAACCCCAGCAGCAACAGCCCCAGCCTCAGCAGCAACTGCCCCGACCTCAGCCTCAGCCCCGGAAACAGGCCCAAGCTCAGTCTCAACAGCCCCAAACCCAGCCTCAGCAGCCCCAACCCCAGCCTGAGTCTCACCAGTGGCAGCTCCAGGAGCAGGAGTCCCAGCCCCAACCCCAGCGGGCTAGGCGACAGCCTGGAGAGAAGGAAGCAGAGACTGAACCGGCAGGTACAGGACCCGCAGTTCCGGAAATAGAGTGCAATGGACTCTCAACCAGGTCTGGGGATGCTCCAGAGTCCACTGAAACCCCGGGAAAGGAAAGAGGGAGGCTGGGGGAGGCAGTTGCTGAAGGCCTTTCACCACAGGTTAGAGTGCGCACTGCTGATGCAGGGGCTCAAGGTGGCTGCTGCTGGGAGTGTGTCCAGGATAACCCTTGGGCTGGTTCAACAGAGCCACTCCTTTCTCATGGGAGTCCTCTCTTGGAAGAGCTGCAGGCCCGGGAGCTCAGCTCAGGGGGACCATTGGAAAGCACACTGCACTCTAGCTGGGGCTCATCTACCAAGCCTTCGCCATTGGCCACAGAAACTTTCAGGGCATCAGAAACTAGCCCTTCTTCAGCTTCCCTTGCTTTACCTGGGAATGGGTCAGAACTGTTGACCCTAAGTGGACCACATTCCTATGCTGCCCAGCAGCAGCAACGCACCCGGGAGTGGGTGGCCAACCACTCCCCATCCTCCCCAGGCAGTGTTGCAGGAAGGACCCAGGAAGGTCCCAGACGGTTTTGGTGTGTTCTGCCTGAGAACTTCCCTGAGATGCCCTCTGACTTTGACCCACTAGTCTCAGAGAGATTGCTGCTTCCTTTCCCTGCTTCCCCTCCACTCTTACCTGCTGGGGCTTCCGTTTTTCGAAGCATTCGTTGTCAATTAGACCTCCAGGATCTGGAGAACTTTGTGGAAGAGGACAGCCATGACAGTGAGGAGAGTACCAGTGGCCCAAGGGAGTCTCCAGGGGAGTTGGAGGAAGCCCCAAAGATTCCCCTAGAAAATGGAGGCCAGGAAAAACTCAGGACCCCAGTTGGGCATTTTATCAAATCTCAGCAGGAAAATATTCCTCTCAATAAATTGCAGGGACCCATATTTAGAAGTGGTTATTCCCTTCAGCATATCCCAGAAAGAGTTAATGGGCCTGTTGTTACACCAAACAAAACATCCAGAGAGTCCTCTAGCCTGCCTCAAGACCCCATGCCCTGGCCAACTGGCAGGTTAAAGAGATCTCTGAGGAGAAGTTCCAGAGTGGGGAGGGACAAAATGTCCTCCTCTGATGAGGAGTTGCTGGATGAAGACTTAGTAAAACGGAACCGTCGTCCTCCCAGATCCAGAAGGTCTTCTAGGGCAGGAGCATTGCCTTGTCCAAAGGTGGATGCCCCTTTGATCCCGAAGCCAACTGTTCACAAGACTATAACAGAGCAAAGATTGGCAGATAGAGTTTGGGTTTCCTCTGGAAATGTATCTTCTGTTTTAATTTCACTCAGACCTTCTGTACACAAATCGTCTTTAGTGCCCCTGGATTCCCGGGAACATGAATGGATTGTGAGACTAGCAAGTGGCTCATGGGTACAGGCACTATCTCTGTTTTGGGAAGACCCCCAGCTGGCTCTTCGGAAAGACTTTTTGACTGGGTATACTGCGTTGCACTGGATTGCCAAACATGGTGCACTCCAGGCCCTTCAGGATTTGGTCAAAGGAGCCCAAAAGGCAGGGATTGTCCTTGACATGAATGTGAGGTCTAGCTGTGGGTATACACCGCTGCACCTTGCTGCCATCCATGGGCACCAGGGTATCATCAAACTTCTGGTGCAGAAGCTGGAGTCTCGAGTGAATATACGGGACAGCAGTGGAAAGAAGCCTTGGCAGTATTTGACTAGCAATACCACAGGGGAGATATGGCAGCTTCTTGGTGCCCCTAGAGGAAAGCCCATTTTCCCAGTTTATTCCTTAGTTGGAAGTGCTTCTCCCACCAGGAAGGCCAAGAACCATGATGTCTCAAGGCACATAAGTAGAAAAACCTCACTTGCTGCATTACTGAAAAGTCAGCACAACAGATGGAAAATGGCCCATCAGTATGACAAATTCCGAACATTAGGGGAGAGGGATGAGTATAGTGACTGAGGTATCCCTCACTCAAATGTGCAGAGACATTTTAATCTGGAGTTATCCTGTGAACCAACTGCATAGTTTGCCAAGATCAGAGTCACCTGGCTTAAAGGATTCAAGATGAATTGCTGGGGAACTAGGTAGGCCAGTGAGAGAATTATCTTATGTAAAGGGCACATCTTCCTTAACTTGTGTTAGTAGCTCTGCCAGAAGTTTCTAGTTTTGAAGGTTCTGCTTTCTTAAGCATGAATGGCAGACATAGAACCAAGATAGACGTGTGGGAAAACTCAGCACAGACTATCCTTTGTTAGCAAGGTTCGAAATATTGGGATCTTGAGCAGATGCCCCAAGAGGAGAGCCAATTATCCAGAAGGTACTCAGGGCTCCAAGACTTCCACTGTGGCTCAGCATATTTTGTGTTCAGTGCTACACCCTCTCTCCCTTATTCTTTATTATAAATCTTTCCCAAAAGTACTGGAAGGCACAGAAAACACTATATTCAAGAATCAGTGTTGATCTTTATTTTGTGTAGTTTGATAGAAATCCAGTCTATGTATGGAAAAGAGGAAGTAGGTTCAAAATCCTTTCCCCTTCAAGTATTTTGTTCTTTCTGCAATTCCAGATGATGGGTATAGGAAGACATTGATGACAATCTGGAGAATCATTTCTCGAAAATGTTTTTGTATCATGACAATCTTGACAATCTGGTGAAGTCTATTGACCTCTTTTTGGAATAATACTTTTAAATAATTGAAGGAAATGTTGAATTTTAGATACCAGTAAAAATAAAGATATATATATATATATATATATTTTCTCATCCAAGTTCACGGACTCTAAAATATATCCCCAAGGCTCCCTTGAGGGTTCATAGACACCTCTCTCTTAGATTAAGTGGGAAGAATGGTTGATTAAGTATTTGGAAGAGATCCAATTATGTTCTACCCCAAAGTGCCCCCTCCCCCACTCCAATACATCAATTTGAATGGCCAACCTCAGAGTTCCTGATTACAATGAGAACTGAGTAACTAAACTGAGAGTTAAAGAGAGAATCTTGCCTTATCCACATGGGAAAATGAAATGCAATTTCTGGAGCTGCTAGCAAAAATTCAATTTGCACTAAATGTGTGTCCAGTGATGGAAACACATCATATCAGATCTATTCTAGGAAAGAATAGTTAGCCCATGTACTTTATAATGGAAAAGAATTCAGAACATAAATGGAAAGAATGAAGAGAAACACAATATAATTCTATGCAAAAATTGTCAATTCTAAATGAATGACATGGGGGGGTAATGTTAATTTTATTCAGCAGTCTTTTAATGGACAGTGGCAATAAAACAGTATTTTAAATTATGTTTGTGTTTCATTTGTGTTTATGTTCAATCACCATCTAATAGCAATAAAACTTTTGCAGTTTAGGATAGAGAAGTACTTAACATGTTTTGCTTTCCATGTCTTGTTTTCCACATTGGATTATAAAATTCTTTGAGGGTAGTGAATGTCTTTGTCTTTTATCCATGTGGCTCTGAAACTATGGCTGAGTGTATTATTAAGCGCTTACTGTATGCCAGGCACTGTACCAATCATCAGTGATACAAAGAAAGATGAAAACAGGATCTCGATCCTTAAAGCACTCGACCTAAAGGGGAACATAAAATATATGAAGAGTAAATGGAAGACACTAGCAGTAAGGGAGACCAGATGGGATTTGAGCTAAGTCTTGAGACAAGCCAGCTGATGGAGGGAATAAGGGAAAGCATTCTGTGCTTGGAGGTAAAAAGGCATAGAGCCTGGGGAATAAAATGGAGAAATATTAGAAAGATGGGGAGAGGCTGGTGCATAATAATATGGAACTGAGAGAGTGGTTTACTGGAAAGTCACCATGTAGAAGGAAAGAAACATGCATTTATTAAGCATCTATTATGCTAGGCATTGAGCTTAATGTTTTACAAATATTTTCATTTAATCCTTTCAACACTCCTGTGAGGCAGGTGTTATACTCATTTTATGGTTGAGGAAATTGAGATGGACAGTTAAATGACTTGGCAGATGATCGGTATAGGAAGACATTGATGACAGTCTGGAGAATCATTTCTCTAAAATGTTTTTAGCTATTTTTTAAATTTATAAATTAGTTTAATAGCTATGTTTAGCTATTAGATTATCTGAATATTTTAATAATCTGTATTTTATTCCTTTCTAAAAGCTTTTAAATGTTAGTTCTGAAGTCAGGTCTTTCTGGTTCCAGACCAAACACTATATTCATTCTAACATCTAGCTGCCTATGACCTTAGATCAGTCATTTGAGCCTGAGTTTCAATTTGCTGGTTGGACTAATCACATTGCTAAGGCCCCTTTCATGATTCTAGGATTGCCATTGGTAGGTATAGCCTACATGAAATCTCTGAAAACTTCACTGACGTGTTTGTGCTCCCAAACCAGATTTATTGGTTCTGCCACATTCTTGTCTTCTTTTTCAGGGCCTGATTTATTGCAAACATATTGTTAGTTGGTTATTGCCTTCTTTAGAGGGCAGGACTTGGTCTTATATTTGGACCAGATAGTCTACTTTAGGTGCCTTCTACTCCTACTAAGGGTCATTAGATACCTAACTGTGGACAAATATCTTCAAACTCTCTTCTTCCCTCTCCTTCCTCCCTTTCTCTCTCTCTCTCTCTCTTTCTCTCTCACTCTCTCTCTCACACACACACACACAGAGACACACAGACACACAGACACACAGACACACAACTGGAGTTAAGTAACTTGCCCAGGGTCACACAGCTAGTATCTGAAAGCAGATTTGAACTTAGATCCTTCCCTCTGATTCCAGGGCCAGTACTATTGAACTGCCTGTTCTGGTTAAGTATTACAAATACATGCTTTTTGTCAGAAGGGTGGTTAATTCAAGTAAGAGTTCAATGAAGCAAAGCTTTACCCCTAGAAAAACAAATAAAAACTGCTCTACTAACAACAAACCAGTATCAACATTTTCCTATTTCAACATCTTTGTTATTAAACATTATGCTTTCCCTCAGCCTCCTATTCCAATTCACAAAGTTCCATTTTTATAGTGTTTGGGTATTTCATGCAAATCAGTTGGGTCAAATGTAAAGAACTCAAGAGCTTCAAGGTCTTTTCCAGCTATAAAAGATAGTTTCATGTCTATGATGCTGGTCTAGGTTCAGGATGCTAGGAGTTCCAAGTTTTTAGTTTCAAACTCTACTGAAGGCTAGTTCACCTTTTTTAAAAGGAAGAAGAGGACAGTTCTATTAATGGTCCAAATCTGCTTGTTTTGGATGACAGCATTAAAATATATAGA
Organism: Sarcophilus harrisii; assembly: GCF_902635505.1. Lineage (NCBI taxonomy): Eukaryota > Metazoa > Chordata > Mammalia > Dasyuromorphia > Dasyuridae > Sarcophilus > Sarcophilus harrisii. The sequence goes on from NC_045431.1 coordinate 157,169,435, forward strand.
GATTTTTCTTTAGAAACAATGAAAGACAAGAAGATTGAATTTGACTTTTCCTTGAATCAGGTCTGGTTGTTAGGTATGCTTCCAGTGACTGAGAAAAGAGTTAACTTACACTAATTTTATTACTTATCAGTGATTCCAGGAAAGATTTTTTTTGGGAGGGAGGGGTAGGAGAAAGGCAGGTAAAAAGTACTAGTTAAAATTAAACTTTGAATTATCTGTATATTTTAATAATCTGTACTTTATTCCTTTCTAATACATATGTATCCTGATGTCAAAAACATATGTGGTAGAAAAAATGCTATTCATTTTGGGCACAAACCTGACAGAGGTCACTTAATCTGAGAAATCTGAGAAGACACAGAAATGCATCCTGCTTTTGTAAATTTCTCTCTGATAAGCCAGTTTGGAGTTACAATTTATAATACTAAACAAAAACAAAATCCCATTTTAAGAGAAGATATAGACTACATATGAAAGAACAGTTAACATTTTGATTTATTAAACAAAACAATAGTCACCTAACTTCTTGTATTCCTTTGATAATCATTTTCCTAAAATCATTCAATCCTTCTTTGACCACTTCCCCTAAGGATTTGTCTTTCTTCCTCTGGTTTGACAATTAATGACATGAGGAGGATTCCTTACAATACCAAACTATCCTGTCCTGTATAGGTCCTTGATAACAAAGATTTTAAAATTTCAGTATAAGGCATTGCTAAAGATGGAAAATAAATTACATAAATTAAGAGAAAAGGCATCAAATGAGAAGGGATTAATTTCCCAGCTTCATGCAAAAAAGCAGAAATTTAATTTCATAGTTGCAGTTTTGTTCTCATTCCTATAATCATAGAATCTTTATGTTTATGTCATCTTATACTTTCTTGTGGTTTCTAGGGGCCAGGTGCTTATCTGTTTAAAGCTTCCTAAAAGCATCTTGAAAAGCACATATGCAGAACAGATGGATAGTTATCACCTGGAAATCTTTGAATTATGGGTAGAGAATTGTCTCTTATTCCATCATACTTATTTTGCTTTTTTTTTCATGGCACACATCTGTCTCTGGGAGTTCCCCAGGTCCCAGTGTGTATGTGTGTGATTCTCAAGTTCAAAGCTTCTTGGGTCTTAATTTTTTTCCTACCAATTGAAAAAATATAACATTTCCCCCTTCTCAGAAACCGCCAGTTAATCTGTAGGAATCTGGATCATTCCTAGCACCTGGATAATTACTGGAGATAAGATTCTAAAGTGTGGTTTGTCCATGTTCCTGACAGAAATGGGATTATTTGGGTAGAACACTGAAGACAATATTTCTATGTACTATACTTGGTTCCAAAGTCTCTTTAAAAAATGTGTAATTCTCTTATTTTTCATAATCAGTCAGTCCACAAACTTACTTTTTTTTGAGGCAGTTGGGGTTAAGTGACTTGCCCAGGGTCACACAGCTAAGCATCTGAGGCTAGAATTTAATTGAATTCCTTCTGACTCTGGGGTGACTGTATATACATGTATATAATGGGGTATGTGTGTGTATATGCATATACATACATGTATGTATATTTACATACATAATAAATTGGAGATAATCTCAGAAGGAAGGTACGACGGTTAAGGGAGACAAGGAAAGGTTACTAGAAGGAGCTAGGATTTAGTGAAGATTTGAAGGAAACCAGGGAAGCAAAGATGAGGAAGGAAAAACTTCTATGCATAAAGGACAGCCAGTGAAATATCAGAAGCAGGAGATTGGAGCATCTTGTTGGATGAACAATGAGACCATTGTTCTTGGATCATAAAGTTTGTGTATGGAGAATAAAGAATAAGACTGGAAAAACAGAAGGGTCTGTGTTATAGAAATATTCAGAAATCAAATGGAAGATTTGACATTTGATAGTGGGGATGATGGAAAGCCTCTGGAGTTTACCTAGTAAAGGGAGCTATGGCATGTTCAATTTATACTTTAGGAAGATTACTTTGAAAGCTGAGCAGAGGATGGACTGAAGTAGGGAGACTAGAGGCAGGGAGATCTACTAAATGCTAATAATATATTAGTCTCAAGGTAAGATGATGAGGGTTTACAGCAGGATGTGGCAGTGTCCAAGAAGAGAAAAAGGTGCTATAGGAGAGATGTAAAGGTAGAAGTGATGGGATTTAACAACAGATAGCATATAAGAGTACAGGGGATATTAGAGAGAGAAATCAACAATGACTCCTAAATTCCAAGATTTTATTCTTTTTCTTCTCCCTCTTGCTCCTAATTGATTAAAAGCAATAACAAAAAGAAAGCCTCTATAACATGTTATCAAATGAAACAATTTCCTTCATTGCTCATGCCCCTTAAATGCAGGTCTCATTCTACATTTGGAGTTCATTACTTTTGTTAGAAGATGGGTAGTTGCTTTGGCCCTCTGTCATTATGTTGATCAGTCCTAAAGCATTTCAAGTGTTTTTCTCTATAATGTTACTCTCATATATGTTTCTATCCTGGTTTAGCTCATTTCACTTGTGTATCACTTCAGAGAGGTCTTTCTAGTTTTTTTTTTTTTTTTTTTTTGAAATATTTTGTTCTTTCTTATGGAACATTTTCCTACAATCTCTCCAATATAGATTATTTCTCTTTTTTTCATCTTTGCTAGTTTTCAGGGTGTAAGGTAAAAATTTATTTAAAATTTCCATTTCCCTTATTATCTAGTTGGAAGATGTCACATTTTATATTGAAATCTTATCTTTTTGGAGTTTATCTTGATTCACTCACCTTGGCAATATACTATCTATATCAATGTGGAAATCCACAATAAGATTGACACACATTGCCAGAGAAAGCTTGGTGTTTGGAAGGCTCTGAAGGAAAGTGTGGAGAGAAGAGGTATTAGACTGACTACCAAACTGAAGGTCTATAGAGACATTGTGTTAACCTCATTGTTATATGCCTGTGAAACCTGGACAACATACCAGCACTAGTGCCAAGAAACAAAATTGCTTCCATTTGAATTGTCTTAGGAAGATTCTGAAGATCACCTGGCAGGGTAACATACCAGACACTGGTCCTTTCTCAAACTGAACTACCAAGCATTCAAACTCTATGGCCCTGAGAGAGTGCAACTTCATTGGGCTGGCTACATTGTTCAAATGCTTCCCAAAAAGACTATTTCTGTGGAGAACTCACACAGGACAAGAGTTCACAAGGTGGTCAGAAAAAATGATATAAAGACACTCTGGAGATCACTCTTAAGAATTTTAGAATTGGGGCAGCCAGGTAGTGCAGTAGACAGACTACCAGTCCTGAAGTCAGGAGGACCTGAGTTCAAATTTGATCTCAGACACTTAACATTTCCTAGCTATGTGACCCTGGGCAAATCATTTAACCCCAATTGCCTCAGGGGAAAAAACAAAGAATTTTAGAGCTGATTATATGATATGGGAAACATTGGCACAGAACTGCCCAATATGGTGTGCTCCCATCAGAGAAGATGTGTGTACTGTATGAACAAAACAAGAATTGAATTAGCTCAGAAGAAATGTGACTAAAGATAGAGAATCCACTTCAAAAGTTCATAGGGACTCCAACCTGTGACAGAGCATTCTGTATTAGTCTGATTAGCCATAGTCAGATGTACTAGAACTCAGCCCTAACATGTGATGTAATTTTGTTCCTCTTCAAGAATGAAGGAATTCAACCAGTCTTGGTACATGCTATAAGATGTCCATCTACAACTACTATCTACTAACTACTACTTCCCAGTTTTCTCAACAGTTTTTGTCCAATAGTGGGTCCTTACTTCTCCTTCCCCAATTAACTGGTTTCTTTGGGTTATACTGATCACAATGCTACTAAGTTTATTTGCTTCTAGATGGCATATATGCAGCTAGGTAGCAAAGTGGATAAAGTGCCTAGCCTGGAGTCAGAAAGACTTAAGTTCAAATGCAACCTCGGACACATAGTAGTTATGTGATCCTCAGCAAGTCATTTTGCCTCAGTTTCCTCACCTGTAAAATGAACTAGAGAAAGAAATCACAAACCACTTCAATATCTTTCCCAAGAAAGTCTCAAATGGAATCATGATGAGTGAGAAATGACTGAACAACAGCAATTTTACATAAATAATACATTATATATTTATGTAAACCTATCCTATAAAATAATCATTTGATACTTTAGTAATTTTGGCAATGTCAACTAATTTAGGTAATTTTAAAATTTAAAATAAAATGTTGGTCAGGAGAGAAGTTATTATATTGGTCAGGAGAGAAGTTAAATAGATTTGAGAATCATTTGCATGGAGATATTTCCCTTGAATTCTTGGAAACTGAAGAGATCATCAAGTGAAATAGTTTAGAAGGAAAAGAAGAGGATCTAGGGCAGTCTTAGAGTACAACTCATAGTTAACAGGCTGAACCTAAATGTGTATCAAGCAAAGGAAACTTTGAAAGAATGTTCCAGTAGATAGCAGTAGGCAACAATCTTACAAAAACTTCAAGAGAAGAGAGTATCCAAAGGAAGAGGGTGATCAACAGTGTCAAAGTCTGGAGAGGTCAAGAAAGATGAGGATTGAGAAGAGATTACTAAACTTGATGATTCAGAGATCTTTAATACCTTTGGAGAGAGTAGTTTGGGTTGATGCTTTGGCTGGAAGCCAGACTGAAAAAAGGTCAAGCAAGAGGAAAGGAAGCCTTCTTAAAGAGTTAGCCAGGAAAGGGAGGAGAGAAATAAGAAAATAGCAAAAGAATCTAAAAAGTTTGTTGAAGCCATCTATGGGGAAGACATAGAAATGCTTGTATGCATCTGGGAAGCAGACAGCAGACAGAAAGGAACTGCAGATGAGCGAGAAAGAAGAATGATAGAAGGGGGCAATCTACTATCGATGATGGGATGAAATGGGATCACTTATAGAATAGGATAGCTTGGAATCTGGTGTAGAATTTTAGAAATGTGTAGGTTTCTTCAGCAAAAAATGACTGCCTTTTTTTGTGAGACGGGTGAAGATGGAGCTCTCTGAGAAGGGCATCATTTTTATTCCAATAAGATATGAAATAAGATTTTCAGCTGAGAGGAAAAGAGAAGGGGGAACTTTGGGAGGTTTGAGGAGGAATAAAAAGGTTCGGAAAAACTGCTGTGTTGAGTGCCATAGTGCCAATTAAGGAGGTTTAAAAGGACTACCCATTACAGTGCGCGAATTACAGTGCGGGCCCAGTTGTGATTAAGTAACATAAATTTGTAATGGACCTAATCATTATAGTTTCTTGATTTTCTGCATCTTTCTTCAACAGTAGGTGAGTAGGAGCAGAGGGGCTGGGACTAATTCAAGACTGTATTAGCAGAGCAAAATTAATGATAAAATAAGGAAGCAAGGGACTAGAAAAGAAGATGGTATGGAACTGAAACTCATTCACTAGGGAATGAACATGGGTTATAGCTATTGCAAGGAATGAGAAAGAACTAATGGACAGAGTGATTGGAGGTGATGGAGATGACATAGAACAGGGTCAGGAGTTATAAGGTGGAAGGAAATACGGAATAACAATTCCATATGGAATAGGATTAGTTAAAAGAATTTTAGAAGTCATGAACATGGAAGTAAAGCACTTGTGGGTGATAACAACACTAAAGATATCTGTGTAGATGAAGTAGGATAGAAGAATGGGATCAAATATCACCCCATTTCTGCCTACTCTTTCCATTTGAAAATTTATATTTCTGTTGTTTATGGAGGTCAGATTTTCTTACCATGCTGTTTATCAAATATCATTGCTTTGAAGTAGTAGCTTCCTTTAGATAATTAGTAAAAATTTTAAAAATGGACAAAGAGTGCCTAAAGAGCTATGTTTTTGAGTAGATGGAGACCCACAGAGTACCTTTAAGCTGGAACAACTTTTCTAAAGTATGTGGGGATATCCCAGGTGCTATATATATTATTTATGTCTGACATAAGGAAATTGTTAAGAATCATCAAAGTTTTTTAAAATAATATTTTATTTTTCCAAATACATGCAAAATTAGTTTTCAACATTCACCTTTGCAAAACCTTGTGTTCCAAATTTTTCTCCCTCTTTCCTTCCCTTCCCCCTCCCTAAGACAGCAAACAATTTAATATAGATTAAACATATGCAAAAGAATCATCAAAGTTGAGATAGTAGAGGTAATCAAGTACTTCCATTTCTAGAATTAAATCTCAAAGTAGAGCAGCTTAAAATTTATAAATATATCAGATTTTTTTCTCTAATAGCAATTTTCACAACCATTTATTGCACAAGATTCCAGTATTAAATTCATGTTGTCCTTCCTGCTTTGACCTTCCCCTACTCCATTCTCCTCCCTGCCCACTCCTTTCTTCTCTTCTATTCTTTCCTACTCCTTCCATTCCTTTGACTGAAAATAATGATTTATTTTCTTTCTAATCAGGACCTCCAGCTGATTAGAACAGGGAATGTAATTGTGTAATGGGGGAAGGCCACTCCTTCAGGAAACAGCTTTCCAGAACTACCCACCAGAGCAGGAAGTAAAGGGAAAGAGGGGAGAAGTAGGGATCTCTGAGTATTTACTGCTGACCCACCACCAAAACTAAGCATTAGTAGATTGTTTTTGTTGTTGTTGTTTTTCTTGTTTGGTTTTTTGGGAGGGAGAGGGAGAGTTGAGGTGTAAATCGATATGGGGTAAGTATGATGGATGAGCCATACCAGTGTTGGGTTAAGATTCAAATGAGATCAGCTTTCCCAGAATAACCTATCTTCTATCTTTTTTTTTCCTTTTCTATAGAGAAAGAACCTGGAAAATACTTTCTTGGTAATGTGTGGATAAAATTTGGGAGGAAGGGGTGTTTTAAAATGTATAAAATAAGACATGTGCAGTGGCCAGGGCACTGATTTCAGATCAAGCTGTGTGATCCTAGGCAAGTCATTTATCTTCAAATTGCCTCAAAAACAAAAAAGAAAAAAAATAGTTATCAAAATATATATATTTTAAAAGTTTACAAAGTCTCTGCAGAGCAGAGACTGCAAACTAAGGCTATTAACTGTGACTTCAATTATTGGGAAAATTGTAGAGTGGATCATTAAATAGATAGTTTGCAAACATATATAACACTCGTTAACTCAAATTACACTGCCAGTGGATAGTTGGGTCACCAGAGAGTGGGTATTACTACTCCCAAAATTCTAGAAGTAAGCCAACAGGTGACCATTCTCCCAAACATTAGCTCACAGTTCCCAAATAGTGTGCTTTCTGATAACAGGCAGTAAATTGAATATGACAGCAAGAAAGGTACAGTAATTACAATTCATTTCCTCCAACATCAGTGGGTACACTTTCTGATAGAATTTCTGATAATTCAGATAATTTCTGAATTAAAGGAATAAAGAAGAAATAGGAAATCAAAGTACAGAGGTGGTAAGACACTCACATAGAGCTAAAATAACAAATGATTATAGAATGACAAGACTTTGATGTCCTTTTGATGTAAATAGATCTTTTTGGAAAAACGATGTAACCTTTGAGCCTCCCATTCCTCCCCCCATACTTCCAAACGCTGGGAAAAAGCTTCCCAGACAAGCCCTTCCCAAGTTAAGTGGCTTCATTCAATGGGAGATGTTGGTCAAATCACCCTCCATTGAAACAGATCTTTTGGAGGTCCCCTTTAGGAAATTCCTAGACTCTGGGAAGAAGCCTTCAAACTCCCAATTAAGTGATTTTATTCAATTGGAGATCTTTATTCAGGCCAATATTTGCCCATATAACCAGGGTTCTGTTAACACACCTTTGCCAAATTCCTACTGAGGAGTTTTGCCTACTAAGAGAGTTTTTTCTTAGTGAACAATAAAATTCCCTTTTCTTGCTACGAACAGATTTTGCAAACACATTGGACCTGCCCCCGAACAGAGGGGGATTCCCTGCCCCAATTTTCACACTTCTTCACTATCACTAACACTGCATCACTTTTTCTGTAATTTTTTTCTCTTTACATTTTTTAATTAAAGCTTTTTATTTCAAAACATATGCATGGATAATTTTTCAACATTGACCCTTACAAAACCTTATGTTCCAAATTTTCCCCTCCTTCCACCAACCCCTTCCCCTGGAAGGCAAGTAATCCAACATATTAAACATGTTAAACTATACATTAAATCCAATATATGTATTCATATTTATACAAAAATCTTTATGCACAAAAAATCAAATCAAAAAGGGAAAAAATGAGAAAAAAATGCAAGCAAACAACAACAAAAATAGTGAGAATGTTGTGCTGTGATCTACACTCAGTTCTCTTGGAACTGGCCTGAATCATCTCATTGTTGGAAATAGCCATGTCCATCAGAATTGATCATCTTGCTGTTGCCATGTACAATGATTTCCTGATTCTGCTCATTTCATTTATAGCATCATAAGTCTCTCCAGGCCACTCTAAAATCATCCTGCAGAACAATAGTATTCCACAACATTCGTATACTACCACCTTTTTCTGTCTTAAGAACCCTTGTGAAATTTGCTTTACAAAAGAAAAAGAAAAAAAAAAAGAAATTTGCTGTGAATTGTTCCACTCTTTAACTCGGCTGGTCCTTTGAAGGGCATGGTGTCTTCGCTGGATTCAGCTTCTTCGGGTTTGCTTATCCTGGGATGGGATATTAAGCTGGATGGGCTGATAGTGACTCGTAGACAATGGGAAAATGGCTTCCAGATGAAACTGGGCAGACAGCTCTGTTTTGGACAGTGGCTGTTAGACGGGGTGGGCAGCTCTTTCCAAGCTGAGCTGAGTAGGCTGCTCTGTCCCTGGATTTTCTCTGGAAATGATGTCTTTGTTGATACCTGTTGCCCCACAGGTCTCCTAGGTTTGCTATTTGATGGATAGCTGAAGTCTTTCCCCACCTTCAGCACTGAGGGGTACTGAGATCTTTTCAGCTGGAGTGATAAACCTGTTCTTTTTTCAGCAGGAGTACTACAAAGGTATTTGAGGGGACAATGATTTTTAGTTTAGAACTGACAGAAGCTTGACTTCCTCAGAGCCCCCAGCTCTAAGCACAATTCTAGGCACTTGGTAGGCACTTAATGAATGCTAGTTGATTTGACTTAACTAGAGGAATGTTGATTTTGCATTTGAAGACTTCCTCCTTTACATTTCAATGTCTCTTTTAGTCTAGACTTTAATCTTATTGAAACACTTCCTCCCCCTTAAATGATGGCTTTTGTCTTTGGTTCTCTAGGAGGACCAAAATGATATCACTGTGCTAGAGTTGAGTTATAGTGTAGCCCATTGTGGCCGAGTAGATCAATACTGGTTCTGCCATAGGTCATAACAAATCATCTCTATGAACATTTGGGGTGGGCTTTAACTTTAACTTTGCACATTTTGCATTTCTTTGGGGCTAAATCAATTCTGCTTTGCTCATAGCATCTTCTATGACAAGGGCACATCGTGCTGGATGGTTTTGGGCCAGTGTTTTCCATGTCATATGATTGATTCTAAAGAGAGACCTTGTGAGTGTCCTTGTATTGCTTTTTCTTTTTTTCTTTTTCTTTTTTTTTTTAATTTAATAGCCTTTTATTTACAGGATATATACATGGGTAACTTTACAGCATTAACAATTGCCAAACCTCTTGTTCCAATTTTTCACCTCTTACCCCCCCACCCCCTCCCCTAGATGGCAGGATGACCAGTAGATGTTAAATATATTAAAATATAAATTAGATACACAATAAGTATACATGACCAAACGTTATTTTGCTGTACAAAAAGAATCAGACTCTGAAATATTGTACAATTAGCTTGTGAAGGAAATAAAAAATGCAGGTGTGCATAAACATAGGGATTGGGAATTCAATGTAATGGTTTTTAGTCATCTCCCAGAGTTTTTTTTTTCTGGGCATAGCTAGTTCAGTTCATTACTGCTCCATTAGAAATGATTTGGTTGATCTCGTTGCTGAGGATGGCCTGGTCCATCAGAACTGGTCATCATATAGTATTGTTGTTGAAGTATATAATGATCTCCTGGTCCTGCTCATTTCACTCAGCATCAGTTTGTGTAAGTCTCTCCAGGCCTTTCTGAAATTATCCTGTTGGTCATTTCTTACAGAACAGTAATATTCCATAATATTCATATACCACAATTTATTCAGCCATTCTCCAACTGATGGACATCCATTCAGTTTCCAGTTTTTAGCCACTACAAAAAGGGCTGCCACAAACATTCGTGCACATTGTATTGCTTTTTCTGACCACCTTGTGAGCACTTGCCCTGTGTGGGTTCTCCATAAAATAATCTTTTTGACAAGTGAACATTTGACGTTTGAACAATATGGGCAGCCCATTGGAATTGTGCTTTCTGCAGTAAAGCAGTGTCTGGGACGGCTGCAAGACCCCCTTCTCAATTAACTAATCAGAGACATCATCATGTACAGAGAAAGTATTTATTTAGTCCCTGCAGGGAGACACACCTGGGAGCCATCCCAACACCACCATATGCGCCTGGAACCTGGCCAGTTTCCGGCTTGCCAAGGACTTAAAGCAAAAGACCGGAGCTTTCTCACTGGATAGATTAAAATGATGTAACCATCCTTGATCAATGTTGGCTGCCTCCCACGGCTCACTTTTTATAACTTCCTATATTCCAGGGTTCAAAGTTCATTCCTCCATGTGGCTCAATATTGAGAAATACTTCATCCAATCAGTCCAGTTCAGCCGGAATACTTGGAAGCTTAATTAGAGCAAGAACCTCAGTGTCTAGATTTTGTCTACCATATCATAGATTGTTTAAGTAAAATTTTCTCAGAACCTTAGCTTTGTGACTGATGCAACTATATAGTGTATGAGATAGAAAGTTCTGTGGAGAGTCAGTTGTTCATTCTTTGTTTTCAGAGAAGACCAATGACATCAGGAGGTGGATATCTTGATTAGCAAATAAATTGGATTTAAGTGAGGCTATGCAAAGTCTTCAGCCTTATTCTCCATTCCAGGCATTGGAGTTTAGTAGTGGTAAGCTAGACTGTAAAAGACAACTTATTAACTGTGTGACCATTAACTTCTGTCAGCCTCAGTTTCCTCTCCTGCAAAAAGGGAATGATAGTTAACAGCTAGCATTTATATGACTTCCAAGTTTGTAGAGTATTTTCCAGAGGATTATTTTCTTTTATCCCGACAACAACTGAGAAAACTGATGCAATTTGCCTGGTCTAGATTCCTCATGTTCTAGAGGTTAGTGACTATAAAAGGACCTCTCTCCCCTTGGCATAACTGCCAACCAGGACCTCTGCCTCCTGTGAAGAGACAGTCTCTTCTCAGTGATAAACCTTTATTTTGTCTCTCTGCCAGGACTTTGTCACTCGGAAGTCAGTCTTCCTAGCAAAAGCTGGTTTCTTCAGTGCCAACAATAAACTCCCTTTTTGCCAGTCTAATATTTCAGGTTTGTGAATTCTTTCACATTGTACCTGTGCTGACCAAAGAGGGAATCCCATTACTCTCTGCACTGCTACTAACTGCATCAAAGTGATTTGCCTAATTAAGGTCACAAAGCTAATCAGTATCCAAGGGTTCCATTTGAACTCAGGTCTTCGTGACTCTGGATCCAATGAACATGGCTAACTACATCTCTTGGAGACAAATTGTAATGTCAGAGAAACTGAGGCAGGATGGAGATTAGAGAACAATTTAATATTTTATTTGAAAGGGAGAGATTTACTGGGACCAAATGGATCCATGGTTTGGTCCCAGGGTGAGAATATTGTCTCCAAGAGTCTAGCAGTGAATTTCGGATACAAGATTCTTTTATAGGGTAACAAGAACGATGACATAATGGGGGGAGGTACAGAGGAGGCTCCTGATATTCTAATGAAGTCTAAGATATAAGACCTTTATCCTATCAAACATTAAGAGGGAATGGTTATAACCTGAGGCAGAGTAACTGAATGGGACAATTAGGGAAACGATCAGGACATTAAAAGGGAACTGTGGCACAACAAAATCAATGAGAATATATACACATACATATATATATATTATGCTTTACAAACTTAGATGAATTATATAAATATAGCTATCATCATCAATATCATCATGATTTTTCCTTAATTACATGTGAATGAAGTGAACTGTGAAAGCTATTTAACAAGACAGAGACAATGTTCTAAAAATTGAGTGAAGATCACCTGTGCCCCAGGGCCAGGTTTCTTTCTCCCATAAGGCGTGGGACCACTTAGTCCTTTTCTTTGTGAGACTAAGTTGGGGCCACCTTGGCACTGACACTCCCATATAAGATAATTTATTCATCCTAAAGATGTGGTTGGGTTAGAAGCTTTTCCTCATTTGTGACTTAGAATGGGAGGTCATTTGTCCTGGCTAATCAGAGCAAAGATCCAGACAATAGTGAGTGTTACCCCAGGCTCCTATATCATTCTTGTCTGTTAACTTGTGCCTCTCCTTGTGTAACTGTGCCTTTTTGGCCTTTCTCATGAGATCATAATAAAATTCCTTTCTGCTTTTACCTTGAGAAATCTCCTTGATTTGTTTGAGCCGGTGGTCATTGTTCCATACACATGTATAATTATAGAATGTACACATGTACCTTAATTATATGGGTAAGATACAAGTTACATAAAGAATATGCTATGATAAATATGGAAATATGTTTAGAAGAGCTGTACATGGTTAACCTTTATCACATTGCTTGCTGTCTTGGGGATAGGTTGGGGAGAGGAGAAAAATTTGGAACACAAGGTTTTGCAAAGGTGAATGTTGAAAACTTTTTTCATGCATCTGGAAAAATAAAATATATTAAAAATAAAGAATATTCTAAGATTCTCTTCTTCTTGTCATAGTAATCAATGCTTGGCCCTTTGGGGAATGACTGAGTCCCTGGATACTTTTATTCATGTGATGACTCAGGACTGAAAGGAATGAATGGGGAACCATATCACTCCAAAAAAAGAGAAAGCTTGTAGGCTCACTGTTATTAAATTGCCATCAAAGAAGGATGAGATGAGTGGGATTCTTTCCCCCAGCTCTGTGCCCATTCTTACATGGATTCTACTAGAGTTTCTTCCTCAATCCTCCAAGCTACCATTTTCAATCAGAAGATTCTTCATGTTTAGATGAGGTTTAGAAAGTAGCTTAGCTTCTCAATAGCTACAGAAGGTATAGTTGAAATGACTGAATTCTATGTTCTTTCATTCAATGAATGCTGTGATCATTTTGAGTCCCTTACCAATTCTTTTTTGTGCAATAAATAAATATCTGTCCCCCCTGCAATTCATGTTATAAATTTGCATAGCTTTTATCTCTTTCTTTTGGGGTAGCCTTAGACAAGCTAAAATGTAGTTAAATGTCTTACCAAGAATTCTGCAGAGTTGTTATGAAGCCAGAAAAAGACTTTTACTTACAATCTTGCAAGACTGGGTGTCCTGAAGCAGGTACCCCTTAAATTAGCCAAAGCATGACTTTTTATAACCTGTTCCCAAAAAATGCAAATCTCTCCCCTGATTCCTCATTGGTTGGGCACTACAAAGGTTACAGCCTATCTAGTGTCCCTAATTCCCCTAGTGAGTGTGAGTCTCCATCACTGATTACATCTCCCATTCCCCATATTTTGGAGACTCCAGTCCTTATTTTCTTTTATTCTTATTTGGTGTACATACATTCCTTCTGCACCTAATGTTGTATTTTTTATTCTAATTATGGCTTCCCTCTATAAGTTTTGTTTCCTTTGTTTCCCATCAGCCTAACCTCTAGGTTTCATTTCTTAGGTTTCAGTTTATTTTTCTGATTTAATTTTAATTTCTCTGATTTTTCTATATAACAGTGGAAACTAAACCCTCATCCAATTCTCATAAAAGCATGACACAAAGCAAACATTTATTAAGTACCTACTATGTGTTAGCCACTGTGCTATGCGCTTTACAAATATTATCTCATATGATTCTCACACCAACAATTTATAGTTGAAGAAACCGAGGTAGACAACAATTAAATCACTTGTGAGGGTCACAAAGCTAATAAGTAAGACTAGATTTGAACTCAAGTTTTCCTGATTCCAGGTCTAGGGCTCTAATCATTGTGCCACCTAGAAGTAAAATCTAAGCTTTATACAATTTGTATTCTAGAACCAGGGTAATGTTTTAGGAGCAGAAATGGATGAGAAAAGGGAGTCCAGCTGTCCTATTGTTAAAGGCCTGCCTCCCTCAAGACTGGACTGGGTCTAGAATGCTATGAATGTGGGTATAGGATTAAGGGACCACTTGAAGGAGAAAGGATGGGGGCGGGGGTGTCTTGGACTCAGAAGCAGCTATCAATATGAGAATTGCCAGAAGTCTGATTTACTTCGCATAGAAGGGAAACTTGATCACTTAAAATGCAATGGTGCTGACCTATAAATTTGGGCTCTATTTCCCAGCTCTGGGAGGGAGTTGAAATTAGTTTAAAGTACAAAGAAAAGTTATCCTGGCTTGTCCAAAGTGCTCCTTGAAATATCATGGGTTTGAAAACCACGAACATCATGGACTTGGGGAAGGATATTGAACATAATTATTCAGTTCCTGTTTTAGTTTTATAGCCAACCTAAGTCAAAAGGGCTGGATTAGAGTTGTGGACTATGAACTGTTTGTCTTTTATATTATTGGCAGGTAATTTTAAGTTACTTGAGTTCACAAACAGATTTTCATTCGGAAGTTAAATAGGAGCTCTACTTGTGAGACTTCCCAGCTCCCAGAGGCCCTTCGGGTTAATTGTTCTTAGGTGAGCTTGTTTTTTTCTCTCCATCCTCCAACAGCCGAGATTGTTTGTATTCATGGCCTCTGAACTAGTGAGTTCACAAAGCTCTGGATTTCCCAGAACATTGACCCTGACCTTGACTTCCTCTGTGGCATTATCATACTTACATTCTCCAAGTACTATGTAATAGAGAAGGAAAAAATTATAAGCAACAATGCCAACTATTCCTTGTCTCCTTGAAGGATTATAATGTTTTAGTTACTTTTTAAATAAGTATTTTAAAAATGCCAAATGCCACAGAATATTATCTTACAGTATTTATTTCACTTTTTACTTAATTTTTTTCACATCATCCTGCCAAAGTGAACATTCTGAACAACAACAACAACAAAAAAGAGTTTGGAATGCCCTTGGCATTTACTTTTAAAACTGTTACACAGCTGGGTGCTTTCTTTTCTTTTTTTTTTCTTTTCTTCTTCTTCTTTCTTCTTCCTTCTTCTTTCTTCTTTCTTCTTCCTTCTTCCTTCTTCTTTCTTCTTCCTTCTTCCTTCTTCTTCTTCCTTCTTCTTCTTCTTCTTCTTCTTCTTCTTCTTCTTCTTCTTCTTCTTCTTCTTCTTCTTCTTCTTCTTCTTCTTCTTCTTCTTCTTCTTCTTCTTCTTCTTCTTCTTCTTTTTGGATTTGAGGACCATAAACAGTCCTAGATTTATTTCTGTTATCATACTGTTGGGCTTCCATTCAGTAAGTCAATAAACATTTGTTGAATGTGGACTGGGTGCCAACAGCCGTGCTAAGTAGTGGAGATTGATACAAAGAAAGGTAAAAGACAATTTCTGCTTTAATGGAGGAAAAAACATATCAGTCACTTTGTACTAAAGAACCATAGACATTGGAAATAACCAGCAGAGGGAAGACACTAGAATAAGGGGGATTGGGAAAGGTGTCCTATAGAAGGTGAGATTTTTGCTGGGACTTGAAGGAAGACAAAAGAAATGAGGAAGTAGAGATGAGGAAAGAGTACATCAGACACAGAGGACATGCAGTGAAAATATCCAGGTAGGAGACAAAGATACAGCAAGAAAGTCAGTGTTACTGAATGGAAGCATCTTGGGATAAGGAAAGTATAAGGTGCACAAGACTGGAAAGCTAAATGTTATGAAGGGTTTTAAGCATTTTTTATCTGATACTGAAGGCACTAGGAAGCCAGTGGCATTTACTGAGTAGTATGTGTGTGTGTGTGTGTGTGTGTGTGTGAGAGAGAGATGTGATGGAGCTTCATTTTAGGAAAATCACTTTGGTGACTGGATTGGATGGACTGGTGGAATGGCAGATGGATTGGAGAGGGTAGAGACTTGAGACAAATCAGATCTATCAAGCAGATATTGCAATAGTGCCCATGTGATGTGACGAGGTCAGGAGATCCTTAGAGCCAGATTTTGGAATCGATGTGTGGATTGTCAACAAGGAATGATGATGGGATATAGGCTAGGTTACTAAAAGTTCCCCAGACTGTTCTCTCCTTTCCCTTTGTCTTTTCCCCAAGAGGATGTGGAACTGTTTCTTGAAACTTACCTCTGTTTATTAAAAGTTTGCTTATTTTTCTGTCGATTTTTTCTTTTAAATATGATAAATGAGGCTAATTATTGCATTTGTGGGGGCAGCAAGGTGGCACAGTGGATAGAGTGCCAGATCTGAACTCATGAAGACTTTATTTTCATGAGTTCAAATATGGTGTCAGACACTTACTACTTGTATGACCCTAGATAAATCACCTAATCCTGTTTGTCTT
The DNA here is from genome assembly GCF_902635505.1 of Sarcophilus harrisii. NCBI lineage: Eukaryota > Metazoa > Chordata > Mammalia > Dasyuromorphia > Dasyuridae > Sarcophilus > Sarcophilus harrisii. The sequence goes on from NC_045431.1 coordinate 157,185,902, forward strand.
AATTTCCTCATCTGAAAAATGAGCTAGAAAAGGAAATGGTAAACCACTTTAGTATTTTTGCTAAGAAAATCCCAAATAAGATCATGAAGAGTTGGACAGAACTGAAAAATGACTAAACAACTACATTACATTGCTGATCTATGCTTAAATGCATTGGAAAGGGGCTATGAGGAAGTGCTTGGAAGAAGGAGAGAGATAGTCTTATAGTATATTGCTAGGATAGTTACCTGACTAGGGACTCAAAGCTGAAAAGAAAAATTACTATTAATTTTTTTTTTGTTATTTCTTAAGGTGGAGGGATTATTCCTCCTTATTATTGTGGGATCTCTCTCTAGGCAAAGAGCAGAAATTGTGACTAGCTGAACTAGAGGCTGAGCCTTAGTTATTCTCTTTCCAGTTTTTTAGAGAAGAAAATCCTTCTAAGCCAAAGAAATGGCCAAGAAAATCATGCCAAGTATATGCCCTATAAAGATAAGGGGAATAAGAGTGACAAACTTGCTCATAAGTACAGCATATTATCATACTATGCAGATTGTGCAGAAGCCAATGGGAGAAGAAGAAAGGAGAATGGCAGAAGGGAATTGGCTGATGTGAGTCAGTATCTCTATTATTTTATAACTGTATGGTGGTAAATTGTGTTGGTAAGCAAGAATGTCTTGGCTCCCTTCTGCTAAATATCTTGGGTGACTATTTGATGAGAATGTTGTGGGAAGAGGATAGTTAACTCCAGATTGGACTAGTTGGCTCTTTCCAACTTTGAGATTTTATGATTCTCAGATTTGAGTGAAATAACATTTAATTATGGGGGCCTGGTTATAATCAATCACTATGATGTAGAAATTTCCAGTTTATAAAGGAAGTTGTACTGGCAAATATGCTTGTGGGTAGCTTAGGAAGGAGGATAAACTATATATTTTAATTAACAACTCTACTTCTCTAATTATGTCACCCTTTACTCAAAAAATATTTAATGACTTCTTATTGCCTATGAAATTGTGTTCCAACTCCAGAACTTGGAACTCAAGGCTCTCTGCAACCTGGTTCAAATTTATATCACTAGGCTGCTGTCCTAATTCCATTTCTGAGCTCCTTTCTCAGCTATGTTAAGTCTTATTTCCCAGTTTCCTTTCTCTTTCAAATCTTGAATGCTTCCATGCTGCCATTAGTTTCTGTAACCCATAAAACATGCTACCCCATTCTTGCTTTTCTTTCTTTTAAGTATTTCATGTTCTTGAGACTTGTATGTGTTTTGATATGTGCTTATCCCAACTCCCACTTGTGCTGGTAAGTTGTTAGTTGGTCCTTAAGAAAAGGTCTACAACTCCCTTCTTGGGTCCTAGGAGTACTCCTGAAAGTCACTGGGGATTGATGAAGTGATTAGTACCACAGAATTAATTTAATCAGTTAACAAGAATTCCCTTTTACAATGGGATATTTGTTAATAAGATGTAGCAAGATATTCTTTCCCTTCAACATCAGGGGAATAATTCCCTTCTACCACCATTATTCCCAGAGAGAATGGGCTCAAGCTTAAAGCAATTGCTACAAATCATTTCCTCCTCCAAGTTCACTTCTTCTAGCTTTTTATTTTCAATATATATATGCAAAGATAGTTTTCAACATTCACTCTTGCAAAACCTTGTGTTTCAAATTCTTTTTCCTTCTCTTCCCCCCACCCTCTCCTCTAGAAAGCAAGCAATCTATGTTAAACATGTACAATTCTTCTGTAAATATTTCTACCATTATCATGCAGCACAAGAAAAATCAGATCAAAAAGAAAAAAATGAGAAAGAAAACAAAAAGCAAGTAAACAACAATAACAAAAATTATGTTCCCAGAGTCTTCTTTCTGAATGCAGATAGTTCTTTTCACCACAAATCCATTGGAACTGGCCAGAATTACCTCACTGTTGAGGAGATCAGAACTGATCAATCGTCTTGTTGCTATGTACAATATTCTCTTGGTTCTACTCACTTCACTTAGCATTAGTTCATGCAAGTCTCTCCAGGCCCTCCTGAAATCACCCTGCTGATCATTTCTTCAAGTTCACTTTTAAATATGACATAATTGCTAGACAAATTGCTCTTTGTAGGATAGGGCATGTCTGCTATTTGAGGAACAACTGCTGGGTTGGTTCAAGCTGGTCACTCCTGAGAACTATACTTGTTACCCTTTGGTAACCAACCACTCCAATTTCTGGTTTTTCTGATATTTTTTATTACACAATTATAGTATAGTCTGGTCCAACTCTAATACTAAGAATGGGAAAGAATAGAAACAAAAGATATATATATATATATATATATATATATATATATCAGTAGGGCCATACACTCAAGACTTTCCTACCTTCCTTCTCCTGTCTACTTTTTACTCTAAAGATTGATAGGATTTCATCTTCTTCACTTGGGCACAGCCAAGAAGAAATCTCATCACCATGAAGAATGACTCAGGTTTTGATACCATTTGCACCGTTGCAACTCCTTCCAGATCCTTGCTTTCTGAGGATTCACAACTTTTTTTTATTCCAGTCTAATACAACCCCTATACCAGGAACTTACTGTGACATTTAGAAGGTACATAATAAATATTTATTGAATTGAATTAAAGAGGGAACTATTTGCCTGGTTGCGTGGTGCATGCATCCATTTCTGGCTCAGCAATCAAAGAGTCCTTTCTCCATCAGGTAGTCAGTAGATTGGGAGCAGTTAGACAATATCCGTGCATTTTCTGAATTGGAGAGTCATGTCATCACAAACTTCCAGAAGGAGACTTCTTCTGAGACATCCATGGGAGTCCCCTACATGTACCTCCAATACTGGGCCTTCACTGGCTAGTCTCCTATATAATTCTTTTTAATTACAAAAAAAAAAAAATTCCCATTATACTTCAAAACTGCTTTTCCCTCCTTCCTCCTCTCATTATTCTAAATGTACAACAAATATTTGGTAGTGGTTTGTCTGCTTTAGACTACATTTCATCTCTGCCTCCCTAATACTATTCACAAATTTAGGTCACAATGTTTTTCAAGCTTTCTTTGTGAACACTAAACTTTGAGTCAGAAAAACTCAATACAGGGTAAAGAGTTTTGGGTAATTCCAATGTAACTCCAGTCCTAAATCCCATTGGTATGGGACTCTTTCCAAATTGGTGAAGATCAGGGCCCTTATTGTTTGGCAGGGTGGAGTTGGCAAGAGTGGGAGAGAGGAGGGCTCTTAAGTTTTAGAATATTCTTCAAGCTTTGAGTTGCTTCTGGCTTCAAGAAATAAGATGAAGATACAAATGCCACTTCAGGTTGCTGGAAGAAAAGTCTAAGAAGACACCAACATGAATGGAATTGGCAGTCTCTATCCCCAGGCTGCTACGCTAGAGACTTTGAGCAACTTCCCCTTGAGTGGGATCTGGGATTCTCTTTCTCTTGGTTGAGCAGAATTACCTCACTTCCAAAGGGGAGAGCTCCTTTACTGCGTTGTCTGGTATAAATCATTCTCCAATGTATACTTCCTCTGACTTCTGTTTTGACAATTATGTGGATAAATGGGTTCATTCCATAACTGCTATGTGTGGGGGTATTCATTGTTAAACTGCATTTAGTGGGCAGGGAGTAAAGACTTGGATAGTAGTAAGCTGGGGGCTCTCTTGGCCCCAGTAATGAAAAAGGAATCAAAAGTTAGCTTGAATCTGAAAACCTCAACTCCTAGACAAACCATATTTAAAGGAGCTTTTGTTGTTGTTTCATTGTTTCAGCCTATTTGACTCTTTGTGAACTCATTTTGGGGCTTTCTTGGAAAAGGCACTGGATTGGTTTGTCATTTCCTTTTCCAGCTCATTTTACAGATGAGAAAACTGAAACAAACAGGTTTAACTGACTTGTTCAGAATCACTCAGCTAGTGAGACCAGATTTGAACTCAGGAAGATGTGTCTTCTTGACTCCAGATCAGGCGTTCTGGTAAATTAATTTTTCTGGTAAAGGGGCCTGGTAAATTAATTATTATTATATTATTATTATTAATATATTATTATTATAAATTAATTCAAGTCTTATCTCTAAGGAGAGCACAATGACCAGCCTTTACCCTCAACTTCCTGCTTTCCTACTGATAGGAAAAAAAAATCATCCTTGCAGGTGGGTGAAGGCAAGACTTGACTAGAGATGTCTGTCTTGCCTCCTTTTCAGTTATACAGTGAAACTCCCTGGCTACATGTGAGAAATAGCCTTTACTACCTTAAGTATGCAAATATGGCTCAATCTCCCCACCCAGAAATTCTTTACCGTACTCAAAAACCAATGCTTCATTAGGACAAAATAGCCAAGTAACATAAGAGAAAATACTTCCCTATACAAAGTGTGTGTGTGTGTGTGTGTGTGTGTGTGTGTGTGTGTACACACTATATGGTAGGAGAGGAAACACTCACCCATCGGACAAGTTAGAATTCCAGTTCTTGAACAACTCTTCCCAGTTTTGCTTCTCAAATCTGGCTAGGCCTTTTGGCTGGTCCACTCGCCTTCCAAAGTTTCCTCATTTGAATTCAAATAGACCTGCCCCATAATTTGCTTCTGGTCACTTTTATTGCTCAATTGTCGCCATTAGCTCCTGGTTTCTTCCTCACTGCCATCTGCTGGAATTGTCTTCAACTGCAGGTGTTTCTTCAAACAAAATTTCTGCTTCTTCTTTTCCTTCCTTCCTTCCTTCCTTCCTTCCTTCCTTCCTTCCTTCCTTCCTTCCTTCCTTCCTTCCTTCCTTCCTTCCTTCCTTCCTTCCTTCCTTCCTTCCTTCCTTCCTTCCCTCCCTCTTCCTTCTTTCCTTTCCTCCTTTCTTCCTTATTTTTTCTTTCCTTCCTTCCTTCCTTTCTTCTTTCCTTCCTTGCTTCCTTCCTTCCTTCCTTCCTTCCCTCTTTCTTCTTTCCTTCCCTCTTTCCTTCCTTCCCTTCCCTCCACCCCTCCTTCCTTTTTTACCTGCACCACTTCTTCCCTCCCTTCCTTCTTTCCTTCCTTCTTCTTTGTTTCCCTCCATCTCTCCCTCTTTGTACCGCCCCGCCTCATTTACTATAGCAGTTTTATCAGTCAAACCCAGAGTCCACCTAAAAGAATGATGTTTCTTTTCCAGTCCCCACTTAGTAGACCCAGTTAGTATTTATGCTAGGAATGGGTAAATTCTGACCTTGAGTTGCCCATGTCAGTTCTCATGAAAACCATACAACTTGTCTTAGAGCTTTGCTATGTCTAGAATTGGTCACATTGAAGCTGATCTTTGGTCTACAGGTACACTAGTCCTGTAGTGTACTGGGAAATGTTTACTAAGTCTCTGGAAAAAAAAAAAAAAGATATACGGATACACATTAAATTCAGTCTGCATTAATATTTTCTTCATCACTTCATTTAGTCCAGATAGTCAACAAAATAATTACTCAAAACTTTATTTGTAGCATTGGCCAATTTCCAAGATTTGAATACTCACATTGAAAATTTAGCAACCCTATTTCCAGCAGATGATAGGAGACTATGTCTTTGCACAAGTTGGAATCCTATCTCCACTACTTCCTTGTGGGGCTTTGGTTAAATAAAAGATCATTTACCCTGTTGGAGTTTCATTTTTCTTAAATTTAAAATATAGATGACTAGATCAGGACTATTGACTCACAGGATTGTTGCAAGAATAAAAATGACAAGATAGCTAGTTAGGTCATATAAAGGATAGAGCATGCAACTTGGAGTTAGGAAATTTTGATTTTAAATCTTGTCTCAGCAATCATCAAAAGTATCTGATACTGAATAAGAAATAGAGTGGTTAATCAGTGAAATAGATTAGGTACACCAGACACAGTAGTAAATGACTATAGTATTCCACTGTTTGATAAACCTAAAACTCCAACTTCTGGGGTAAAAATTCACTATTTGACAAAAACTGCTAAGAAAACTAGAAAATGGTGTGGCAGAAAGTAGGCATAGACCAGCATCTCATACTTTATACCAAGATGAGATCAAAATAGGTATATGATTTAGACATAAAGAGTGATACCATAAGAAAATTAGAAGGACAAGGAATAGTTAACCTGTCAGGTATATGGAGAAGGGAATAATTTATAACTTAGCAAGAGAAAGAGAATATTATGAAATGTAAAATGGATAATTTTGATTACATTAAAATGAAAAGGGACTTACACAAACAAAACCAATGTAAACAAAATTAAAGGAAAACAGAAAACTAGGAAACATTTTTTTATTGAAGTTTTTTTGTTTTCAAAACATATGCAAGGATAATTTTTCAACACTGACCCTTGAAAAACCTTGTGTTCCAATTCTCCCCGCAGATGGCAAATAATCCAATATATGTTAAACATTGGTAAAAATATCTGTTAAATCCCAAATAGGTATACATATTTATATAATTATCTTGTTACACAAGAAAAATCAGATCAAAAAGGAAAAAAAAAAATGAGAAAGGAAATAAAATTTAAGTGAACCACAACAAAAAGATTAAAAATGCTATGTTGTGTTCTACCCTCAGTTCCCCAGTCCTCTCTCTGGGTATAGATGGCTCTCATCATCATAAGATCATTGGAACTGGCTGAATCATCTCATTGTTGAAAAGAGCCATGTCCATCAGAACTGATTATCAAATAATTTTGTTGTTGCTGTGTACAGTGATCCCCTGGTTCTGCTTATTTCACTTAGCATCAGTTCATGCAAGTCTCTCCACCTCTCTGAAATCATCTTGCTGGTCATTTCTTATACAACAATAATATTCCATAACATTCACATACCATAACTTATTCAACTGTTCTCCAACGATGAACATCCACTTAGTTTCCAGTTTCTTGCCACTACAAAAAGGGCTGCCGCAAACACTTTTGCACATATGGGTCCCTTTCCCTCCTTTAAGATCTCCCTAGTAGAAACACTGCTGGGTCAAAGGGTGTGCACAGCAGGAAGCAATTTTTACAGCAAGTGTGTGATAATAAAGGCCTCATTTCTCAAATATATAGAGAACTGAGTCAAATTTACACAAGTTGTTTAATCAATAAATGGTAAAAGGATATAAACAGGAAATTTAAGAAATTTCCAAGTGAAATTAAAGCTTTTTGTAGACATAAGAAAAAAAGTTCTAAATTCCTTTTGATCACAGAAGCACAAATTAAAACAATTCTGCAGTACCACTTCATACCTATCAGATTGGCATTATGACAGAAAAGGAAAATGATAAAACATTGGAGAAGATATGAGAAAATTGGGACACTAATGCATTGTGGGTAAAGTTGTGAACTTTTCATTTTGGAGAGCAATTTGGAACTATATCCAAAGGGAAATCAAATTACATATTATTATATTATATTATAAATCTTTTGATCCAGCAATATCACTCCCATATCATTAAAAAAGGAAAAGAACCTACATGCCAAAATATTTATAGCAGCTCTTTTTGTAGTGGCAAAGAATTGGAAGTTGAAGGGATGTTCATCAATTGGGGAATGGCTGATCAAGTTGTGATTTATAAACATAATGAAATAAAAATACTATTGTGCTATAAGAAATGATGAGTACGCAGATTTCAGAAAAACTGGAAAAACTTACATGAATTGATACAAAGTGATCTGAGCAGAATCAGAATATTGTATACAATATTGCATGATGTTCAACTATAATGGACTAAGACTCTTTACAACAACATAATGACTTAAGATGGAAAATGCTATTTATCCAAATTTAGAGAAAGAATTATGGCATCTGAATGCAGATTGAAGCATATTCTTTTCATTTTTTTTCCTTATGGTTTTTCCCTTTTGTTCTGTCTCTTTTTTTCACAACATGACTAATGCAAAAATATGTTTAACATGATCACACAAGTATAACCCATATCAGATTGCTTGCTGTCTTGGGGGAGTAGAAGAAAGGAGAGAAAAGTCTGAAACTCAAAATCTTACAAAAAATGAAAACTGAAAACTGAAAAAAATCTTTTCACCCAGATATGCAAAAAGGTTTGTAGCAGCTCTTTTTGTGGTAGCAAAGAACTGGAAAAGGAGTAGAGGCCCATCAGTTGGGGAATGGCTGAATAAGTTGTGATATTGGATGATAATGGAATATGATTATTCTATAAAAAATTACGAACAAACTGATTTTAGAAAAGCCTGGAAAGATTTAAATGAACTGATACTAAGTGAAACAAGCAGAATCAGGAATACATTGTACACAATAATAGCAAGAATGTGTGATGATCAACTAGGAAAGACTTGGTTTTTCTCAGTGGTTCAGTGATTCAAAGCTATCCCAATAGACTTTGGACAGAAAATGGCATCTGCATCCAGAAAAAGAACTAAAGAGCTTGAATGCAAATCAACACATGCTATGTTCACTTCTTTTCTCTGTTTTTTTTTTTTTTAAATCTCTCCCATGGTTTTTCTCTTTTGCTCTGATTATTTTTTCTCCCAAAATGATTCATAAAGCAATGTGTGATAAAAATAAATAAAGAAAGAAAGAACTATATTTACATGTAATTGGAAAAAAGTATTATTTACAAAACCAAAACAAATCCATTTATTCTCTCAATCTCAATTTCCTCATATATAGAATGAGGATAATTATAGCACCTTCCCGAAAGAATGTAAAGTCACTTTGCAAACCTGCTAAGTATATACTCATTGGAAATTATTTAATAAAGGAATTTTGGTGAGATTAAGTGCTTTGTAATTTTTTTCTCCTTTTCCCTTTTTTCCTTGATTCTATAAATTAAAAATTAAATATGTAAAAATTTTAAAAATAAGTACTTTGTAAATATGAACTAGTGTCAATGTCAGAGCCTTTATTTCTGGAAATTGGCCTCTTTTTGGAATCACTAAAAGAATCTCCACTTGCTTGGTCAGGGATTAGATAAGAAGAAAGGAGGTTATCTCTGTTGCTAGAGTTGACTGTAGGTTGGTACTCAAAATAGGCTCATCTGGCAGAGTTCTGACTACAAACTATCTTGTCCTAAATTTCCCCTCTTTTGTATATATTTTAAAGCTGTCCTGAAGCTAGTTCCTAAAGAGTGGTTTTATAAATCTAGATGTTGGCCTTGAAAACTGGGGGGAGAATATGCAAAGATAGCTTGATTATAGTCAGGTGAGGTTTGGAGGAAAGAGCACTGGAATCTGGCTGAATAACCCTGAGTGACCTCAGGTCACTCAGTTAAATTTCCTTATCTATAAAATATGGCCTTCCCATTCTAGATTTATAATCCTTGTCCGTAGCTTAAAAAGCTGATTCATCGGCTAATCTTCAGTGTGACCCAAAGAGGTTGTGCCTCTTCTTCATATAAAGGGAAGTTCAATGCAGGAATCAGGAGTCCACTGGCAGATAAAAATTTCTCCTGTGTTTACCTCCTTGAGTCCCAAGACCTAGACTAAAAGCCTTTGCATTTTATCAGAGAGGTACTAGCAAATGGATTAGAAAGGGTGGAAGGGCTTAAACAATAATTTAACAATGGGGAGGAGGTGAGGGATGCACACATGACACACGTTTAAATGCATTCTTAACATTTTCTTAAGTCAGGTCAATCATCAAAACGATAAATCCAGCTCTGATTTGTGGCACTTGCTGATTTCTAAGGTGTAAAGGGTCATACTGGAAATTTTAACCATTTTTAACTCCCTACCTGGCTCTAGTTAGTATACCCTGCAGGCATGAAATATAGAACACACAGGAGAAAGAGGAGACTAAAACATTTTTAGAAACATGACTTTATTTGTATGAGAGAAAAATATGAATTCTCTAATCACTAGGACATATCCAATTGGTGGCTTAAGATGAACTAGAGAAATTTTAATTAACTTATATTTTTAGATCTTTCCAAAAGCACAAGTAAATCTAAATCATCATAGGCATAGAATCAGCCTAGCAGTTTGATGGAAGCCAGGCTGCAGGAGCCTCTCAGGCAATTCCTTCCATTCTCTTTGTTACTTCCCTTTTGTTCACTTTTTTCAATTGTGTTGGAATCTTCAAGATCCCATTTGGCAGAGATACTAGAGTGGTTTGACATTTTCTTCTTTAGCTCTTTTTACAGATGAGGAAACTGCAGCAAACAGAATTTAGTGACTAGCTCAAGGTCACTCAGCTTGTGAGTATCTGGGGCCAGATTTAAACTTAGAAGGATGAGTCTATCCACTGTGTCCCTTAGTTGCCCTAGGGAAAAGTGGAAAGAAGCCTCTCCCTTTGAGAATGGGACTGGGCCTTGGAAGAAACAAAAAAGTCATAGCTCATCTAGTTCTTCTTATTCCAAATCTACTTCTCTTTCTTCCTTTTTTCAGGCTTATTATACAGATTGCTGCTACTATTTTTATAATATAGATAGATATTGATTTTATGTATATATATAACTTTTAACTTTATATTACTTATTATACATTATGATCTTATTCAGAAAGACATTTCTGATCAGAATTATTATGATGTAGCTAGGGTTGGGTATTTGTTTTTAGAAACATTAGTTTCATAAATTAAATAAAAAATATCTATTCTTAACTTTTTTTCAATTTTCTCATTTTATTGTGAAAGGCAGCATGGATAGATTATAGACAATGATCATAGAGCCAAAAAGAGGAAGACTTGTATCCAAATAATGCTTTTAAATTTACTAGATTGTGACCCTGGGCATCTATTCTTAATTAAAAAACAAAAACAAAAACCCTAGGTCTTGAATCCAGTTTTTCTAATTCTACATCCAGTTCTCTCTCTAGGATACATGGAAATTTGGCTTTCCAGGCTTTGCTTTTCATTCCATCAAGTTCAGTAATTCAAAGGAAAGTAATTTGTGATCACTATCTATCTGAGAAAGAATATAATAGGTAGTGAAATATATAAATTGGGCATTCTGCTAGGAGCTGATGACCTCGCCTTGTTACTACCAGGTTTTGGAAGATGGCAGACCTTAGAGGACAAGTAAACCCTCTCCTTTCACCAGTGAGAAAATAGAGGATGGTGTTGGGGAGAAAAGTATAAAATTACTTTCCCCATACAGACAGTAATTATGAGAGGTAGAATTTGAATCCGGGTCCTTTAGTTTCAGAGTTGTATCCCTTTTGTAATATTTTTATTACCTTTTGTAATATTCTTGGGTTGAGTAAATTTGAAAGTTTGTTTTATTTTAATTTTGATTTAAAAAAAAAATTTGGAAGTTTTATAATCTTATTCAGAAATTTTAGTGATGTTTTACTTTTTCATACTGGTTCCATCTTTAATAAGGCAATTATAACTTGAATGTCTAATAAGTCCAACAAGGAAGAGAGCCCACAGTGTCATTAGCTAAAGATAGCATTTTTGGTTGTTGTCCAGCCATTTTAATCATGTTCAACTCTTTATGACCCTATTTGGGATTTCCTTGGCAAAGATATTAGAATAAAAGTCACTTCATTTTCTAACAAGTTTTATAGATGAGAAAACTGAGGCAAATGGGGCTAAGTGTCTTGGTATTTAGCATTTTGAATATCTAGCAGACCTGAAATAGAAGCAAAGGAAAAGATTGCTAGTGCTACTGACACTAATTAGAGATATACATTAGAGACTCTGAGATAGTGCTAAAAGATAAAATGCCAGAGAAGATAGTGATATGGGGCACTCTTTTTGTGTTCTAGTCTATTAATTTGAGACTGCTGCTGGGCTCACAGGGACTAGGGTAGTGCTTCACTCCCTTCGCCATTAAGGGGGTCTCAGCTGTGGGCCTAAGGTTGCTTCTGTGGAGTTCAGTCCTGTCTGTAATGAAGGGGATTAGTTTCCTCTTCCTTACATTTTTCAGTTCATTAAGCCCCCTCTTTGGGGTCTTGGGAAAAAGTTACTTAATGCTAGAGTTATGGCTCATGTCAAAATGGACCCCAAAGAGAAGAAAGAAAGAGATACTCTGTGCCATGTGAGTCAGGGTATGGGACAGCTATTTCCATATAGAAAATGTGTCACATTATGAATACAAATAAAACAGAATTCAGTTAACAACTTATAACTATTTTGTAATCTTAAGATGCATCAGAACACAAAACAATTTTCAGTATTGCTAATCAGGCATTTCACATTTTATTTTGTCTTTGCATCGTCCTTACAACTTTGCCGGCAAAATGGCCACATCTGGCCCAATTCTTCTGTCAGAAGGTTCCCTTGCCACCAGCCAGCTCTAACCCAGTGAAATATAAAACCTCTGGACCCATTCAACTCTTAAGATTGCTTCCATAAAACATGCCTTATCTCAGCCCATTCTTTCACCTAACATAAATTAATTTAAAAAAAAACACACAAAGGAGAAAGAGGCTGACACCTGGAAAAAATCCTCATCACCTGCTAAGTCACATAATGTTGCCTGGAGAGTTGTAGTTGAGAGGGATTCAGTCTCAAATTGATACCTTTTTTTAAAGTGAGGCATCCCAGAGCAGCTAGTTGGTGCAGTGGATAGAGCACCAGTCCTGAAGTCAGGAGAACCTGAGTTCAAATGTGACTTCAGATACTTAACACTTCCTAGCTGTGTGATCCTGGGCAAGTCACTTAACTCCAATTGCCTCAGCAAAAAATAAAGTAAAATAAAATGATAAAATAAAATAAGGCATCCCTGAAGCATGTTTCTCTAGCTCCACAGGCAATAAGGGGACTCCTCATCATAAAAGTGTGAGCCCTTTTGTTCAGAGTCATATGTGACTGGAAGTCACAAATATCATAAAGCTCCCATATTGTTAAGCTGAAGAAAGAAGAGCAGCTCTGAGCATGTTCACAGAGGGGAATAGCTCCCTCATCTTGAAATGATTAGTGTTCCTTTCATTGCTTCAGAGACTCTGCTCTCTGCTGAGCCTCATTTCTAACCATTTCATTAGCAAATAGAGCCAGCCAAAGCTGAAGAGGGCCTTTGAGAAGCACACACTTGCCCTTGAATTTAATTGAAATCAATTAAGAGTACCTCTTACATTCACAGTGTTTCTTATGGATGTTTGAGGCTTATTACATTTCGAATTTTCCTCTTGCTCTTCATCCCAGGAATCTCAAGACCAGGCTCTTCATTGTCCTCTATCATAATGGAAACCTTTTTCGTACTGTATTCATCAATCCATACTAAAACCTTGGCTGAAGGCACTCTGGTTTGGGCCATCAGTGACTGGCTGATGCGCTAACCTGCTATCCATGCCTGCTTCTTCTGAATAATCTTTTTCAGGGGAAGCCTCAGCAGCCAAGTTTTGCCATTTTCCATGGGCTTACTCTTTGTCTTCAATTACTTTGCAAGACCTGGGAGGCTTAGTTCTCAGACATCACCAGTGGAGTGGTCAAGCTTAAGATGCTAGGCTGATCCTAGAAATTATTCATCACAAAAGAAAGAATGAGCTTCAACTGAATGCTACCATCAGTTTCCCTAGTTGTACTGAAGAGCGTTTTCTCTGAAAATCTACCTCCAAGGAGAAGGGACCCACATGTGCAAAAATGTTTGTGGCAGATCTTTTCATAGTGGTAAGAAACTGGAAACTGAGCGGATGCCCATCAGGTGGAGAATGGCTGAATAAATTATGGTATATGAATGTTATGGAATATTATTGTTCTGTAAGAAATGACCAGCAGGAGGATTTCAGAAAGGCCTGGAGAGAGTTACATGAACTGATGCTGAGTGAAATGAGCAGAACCAGGAGATCAATGTACACGACAACATCAATATTATACAATGACCAACTCTGATGGATGTGGCTATTTTCAACAATGAGATGATTCAGTTCCAATGATCTTGTGATGATGAGAGCCGTCTACACCCAGAGAGAATACTGTGGGAATTGAATGTGGATCACAACATAACATTCTTACTCTTTTTTGTTGTGGTTTGCTTGAATTTTATTTTCTTTCTCCCCCTCCTCCCTTTTTTTTTTAAATCTGATTTTGCTTGTGCAGCAAGATAATTGTATAAATATGTAAACATATATTGGATTTAATATACATTTTTATCCTGTTTATCACATATTGGATTATATACCATCTAGGGGAGGGGGTGGAGGGAAGGGGGAGAAAAATTGGAACACAAGGTTTTTCAAGGGTCAATGTTGAAAAAAAATTATCCTTGCATATGTTTTGAAAATAAAAAGCTTCAATAAAAAAAAAAAAAGGAAACCTACTTCCAACAGTGCAAGGCAATAAGGCGAGTATCTAGAATGAAGCAAAGATTTCTTGAAGATGTAAACAGTATTTATAGTTATGCTTTACTTTGTGCCCTTGGACCTAGAAGGATGCTCAGATTGTGATATTTTAAGGGGTTCCCAGACAAAGCGGGTATGATCCAGCAGCTGCTCTGTGGGGAAAAAAAGAAAACAACAAAAAGAGAGACGCCACACAGGAATGTTAAAAAGCCTGCCTAGAATTTCAATCCCTCTGGAAAGTGGCAAGCCATTCTCCCAGTTGGAGTTTAGTTATCAACACTAAAGTCCAGGTCTGCTATTCTTGTGAATGCTCTGGAGTCTGGACTTCCACAGATTAAATTCTTATGGTTACCGCTCAATATTCATGGGACATTCTCTGGGTGCATGACCTTTTGGAGTTTTCACAGGATATAGAAAATATGCATTTCTTATCCTCAAGCAAATAAGCATTTCTTGTACTCTAATCTAGGAGAGATAAGATGGAAAAGCATATATCTCAAAATAACAGCCATTCTATGCACATTGGTAGAGAATACAACTGAAAGGGAAAACTCTGAAGATAAGACCCTGCTGGGATCTTTAAGTCATTCCTTCATCAAATTTAAATTTCTTAAAAGGTATTTCTGTTATAAGTTTGTGGGAGATTTAAAAGTTATGCAAGAGATGAATATGATGTGTTGCTGGCGAGTGGGTTTAGTTTTAACTCACTCTTCCAGAGCCAAACTGGGGTTTTCTTAGCAAAGTTATCAGAATGGTTTGCCATTTCTTTCTCCAGCTCATTTTACATATGAGGAAACTGAGGCAAACAGTGTTAAGTGACTTGCCCAGGGTCACACAGATAATATCTGAGACCAGTTTCAATCTTAGGCCCGGCACACTATCCACTACACCACCCAGCTACCCCTACACACACACACACACACACACACACACACACACACACTCACACACACATACACACACAAATGCACATATTTGACCTTCCTTTCATACCAAAGAAGTCTGAATTATTATGCTATTAAAAGATAAAATATGCTGCTGTTACCGAATATTATAGATAGATTTTATGGAATTCTAAGTTTCTAAAACTTTTTCTGTATCATCCACTAGAATCTCTGTGTTTGCAGCTTCTACAAAACTCCCCCAAAATTCCCATTTAATTTCTTATGCTGATCTATGATATAATGAAACTGTGATGGGGAAAGTAATGAAGTAGATTGAATAACTGTGTGTATATGTGTTATGCATATGTATATGTGTGTATATAGACCCATAAACATATGGGTTCAGATTACCTTTAATCTTTTCTTCTTGAACCTGAAAAATAGACAAACTTGAATATTTGCACACATATAATCAGCAATTCTTAGTGAAACATAAACTGCTCTGGCTCCCACTGCTGGAAGGTTAGCTTGATTACATTTTACACTTTCCCCCAGCACTCTCTGATACTCAGAAGAGAATTTGGGGGGGTGACTAGTCTTGCCATTTTTACAAAAGAACATTTTTTAAAAAGTATTTTTTAAACATTCTTAAATTTTTTTAAATTTTCAACATTTACTTTTTAAAAATGACTGTTTATTTTCAAAATATATGCAAAGATAGTTTTCAACATTCACCCTTGCAAAGCCTTGTGTTCCAAATTTTTCTCCTTCCCTTCCCCCATCCTTTCCCCTAAACTTCAAGTGATTCAATATAGGTTAAACGTGTGCAATTCTTCTCTACATGTTTCCACAATTATGCTGCACAAGAAAAATCAGATCAAAAAGGAAAATAAATGAGAAAGAAAACAAAAAGCAAGCAAACAACAACAAAAAAGGTGAAAATACTATGTTGTAATCTATATTCAGTTCCCACAGTCCTCACTCTGGGTGCAAATAGTTCCATCCATCACAATCTTTTGGAATTGGCCTGAATCACCTTATTGTTGAAAAGAGCCATGTCCATCAGAATTGATCATCATATAATCTTGTTATTGTGGTGTACAATGTTCTCTTTGTTCTACTCACTTCACTTAGCATCAGTTTATGTAAGTATCTCTAGGCCTTTCTGAAATCATTCTGCAGATCATTTCTTATAGAATAATAATATTCCATAACATTTATACATCATAACTTATTCTCCTACTGATGGGCGTGCACTCAGTTTCCAGTTCCTTGCCACTACAAAAAGGGCTGCTACAAACATTTTTGCACATGTGGGTCCTTTCCCCTTTTTTATGATCTCTTTGGTATATGGGTCCAATAGAGACACTGCTGGATCAGAGTATGCACAGTTTGATAGTCCTTTAGATATAGTTCCAAATTGCTTTCCAGAATGGTTGGATAACTTTACAACTCCACCAACAATCAACATTTACTTTTATAAGATTTTGATTTTCATTTTTTTTCCCCTTTCTCCTTTCTCTTACTCCCAGATGCAAGTAGTCTGATATAGGTTATAGATGCACAATCATATTAGTCATGTAGTGAAAGAGGAATCAGAACAAAAGGGGAAAAAACATGAGAAAAAAAACTAAATGAATATGCTTCAATCTGTGTTCAGATGCTATAGTTCTTTCTCTGCATGTGGATAGCATTTTCTATTCATGAGTCTTTTGGAATGGTCTTAAATCATTGTATGCTAAGAAGAGCTAAGTCTATCAGAGTTGGTAATTTCATAATATTTCTGTGTATAATGTTCTCTTGGTTCTGTCACTTCATTCAGCCATTAATTCATGTTAAGTCTTCAGGTTGTTCTGAAATCTGCCTGCTCATCACTTCTTATACACGATAGTTCTCTATTTCATTCATATGCCATGATTTGTTCAGCCATTCCAGTTGATGGGCACCTCCTCAACAGGAATGTATTTTAAATGAAGTTATAGCAGAAAGAATCATATAAATATTCTCCCACCAAAAAACTTTGAGGTCAAGATGTTCTATAACCAGTAGTATATGAGGAACCTCCTTTTTAGGGAAGGTAGAAGATTAGGTTCACAGCTCAATTCACTTCATATATATATATATAAAATCATTGTATATATAGTATAGTCTCATATATGAGTTGTATACACATATATATATGTGACTATGCTGTATTTATGCATATTGATACTGAATGAGACTGATTGGACGAAGTTTTCTCAGTTTGAGATTAGGTCTAAGTCACATGATCCCTATTTCCAGAGCTGGGAGATCAGACCTTGGACTCTAGGTCCAAGAAGGACCCTGGGAAATCACATGATCTCTAAAAGGTCAGACCCTAAGTTAAATGAAGTGAGAGGAAATTATAGGAAGTGATGTGACCCTTGGTGACCATTGGTCAAGGATGGTTATGTCATTTTAGTCAATGAAAAGGCTATTTAACAGGGTATTCTACTTCAGGCTGGTCAGGTTCATGAGCACATGGTGGGAACTGGGATGGCTCCCACGTATGTGTCTGGGTCTCTCCCTGAAGGGACTAAATAAATGTTTTCTCTTTGTAGCTGAAGATGTCTCTGATTAGTTAATTTAGGAAAGGGGGGTCTACACCTGTCTCACACAATACCCATCTATATCTATAGTATAGTCTCACCAAGTTCCAGGCTTCTTTCTTGTCTCAGAGCCCTGACTTCTCAGAATTTCCTTGCTGGGCTGGCACCAATATCCAAACTAGAATCCTGGCTCAAAGTTTCCATGATTTGAGTTCCCAAGTCTAAAAACACCACTGTCTGTATCTAGAACTGAAAAGAATAAATAATTTTTTTTATTATTATAGCTTTTTATTTACAAGTTATATGCATGGATAATTTTACAGCATTGACAACTGATAACCTTTTGTTCCAATTTTTCCCCTCCTTCCCCCCATCCCATCCCCCAGATGGCAGGTTGACCAATACATGTTAAATATGTTAAAGTATAAATTAAATACAAAATAAGTATACATGTCCAAACAGTTATTTTGCTGTACAAAAAGAATTGGACTCTGAAATAGTGTACAATTAGCCTGTGAAGGAAATCAAAAATGCAGGTAGACAAAAATATAGGAATTGGGAAAGGAATAAATAAAATTAATTGAAATCCCCAAGCCCATTTCTCAAAACCACGGGGTCTAAAGAGAGAAAAGGACTTAGCTTTCCAACCAACTAGATTAATGCATGGTGCCCTTGCTGTAGGAACCATATCTTTTCTTTTTGGATTCCCCTCAAAAGAGAGAGCTAGACTGCCTTATTCTTTTAATTTTAAAAGATGCTACCAATTTTAGTCATGAAATCAATAGAAAAAGTTGTTCCTATTCACATGATAGGGTATTGAAAAAAATGTATTTTCCCCAAAGCAGGTTCCATATAGGTATCTCCATCTTAGGTGATCTGGGCAAAGTTCCATTATGCTCATAAGAAGGTGGGGTGCCATGGAAAAGTACAGGGGTTTCAGAGCACATAGGAGTTTGTGTGTATGATAGGATCTTCTTCCCAAAGAACTATATTCCATTGCATTATTTATTTATTTATTTTTTATATAAGAGGGCATAGAGGTGAAGTAGCTAGAGGCTGGCCACAGAGCAGGAAAGACCTGGATTAGAGTCCTCCCTCTGAGACATACTTGAAAAATCTGGGGAAATTAATTTAATCTCTCAATGCTTGAGGCAAATTTCTAAGACTATACATTTCAGAGGTGTTAACTAGTATTCTTAGAGCAAGCTTCTCATCATTTCTTTTAATCAATGAAATTGTGTCAATCATGTCTTTTTCCAGAAATTCTATTATATGGAATATATATTGGGTTTTTGAATGCTTCCCTATGTTTGGAATGCCTTCTCTCCCACCTATACCTATTGAAATCTATTCTTCAAGGGACTCTTCAAGTCATACTTCCTTCATGAAGTCTTTCCTAATCTGCTCAGTAAAAGTTCCCCATTTTGAACTCGCATTTCTTGTGGTTATTCTAATTTGTATTATATTTATATATGTTTGTGCCTTATTTCCCTGGTAGCTCCTTGAAAACAGGGACCAGGTTTAGTTTTCTGTGCATCTCCCCTAGTGCCTCACAAAGTGCACTATTTATCAGTTACTATATATATATATAAATTATATTAATTAAATATTATATATGTATATATGATACTTATAACAAAAATATATATGTATATGGCTGAGGCAATTAGGATTAAGTGACTTACCCAGGGTCACACAGCTAGAAAGTGTTAAGTGTCTGAGGCCAGATTTGAACTTAGGTCTTCCCGATTTCAAGGCTGTGCTCTATTCATTGTGCCATCTAGCTGCCCTTAAATATTTGTTAAATGAACAAGTGAATAAATATTACCAATTCAAAACAGTTTAGTTCATTTCAGCTAAATGTGGCACAAATAGACTGAAAATTGTTGGAAATTAGCCATATATACAAATTAGTTCTATATTCATGTTAACATAACACAAAGTAGGAATGTAACATTAATTCTATATTAATAATTATATTAATATAACACATAGTTGGAATGTAACAAACCTTTATTCGATTGAATTGAATTTATTTGTAGATATATTGTGTTATGTATCAATGACTGTGGGGATATCATAATTTAAAGGAATCTTTGATAGAGGAAAATAAAAACTAATGAATATAATAAGTATTCCAAAAGGGAAAAAACCCGGAAGTGGCATTTAGATCTTACCTCCTTTATATGCTGTACAAATTCTGAGAACTGTTTCAGCATTTTTGGAAAGGATCTGAATAGACTTTGTTTGGTTTGTTTAAATTTGTGTAACCAATCCATTCAGACTTTAAACAGTTTTTTTTTTTTTTTTTTAAAAATAGGAACAGGAAAGAATAAATATGAAAGAGCAAGAAGATCTTAAACTGATTGACCAATATTCTTTCACCCTTTTTGATGAATCAGATACCTCCCTGACATGGCTCCTTTCTTTAAGAACTCTGCACCCCAAATTGGGAGCAATTTTGCTCCCAGTTGCTATTTTGCATGTTTCTTCTCCTCTCCAAATTCCTACCTTTACTGACATCCCAGACAGGGTCTTCCCCTTGTTATACATGGGCTGAATCAGCAGAATTGTTTCAGGGTGGCTTTGAAATCAGTGAGACAATACAGCTAGCTCACCCCTTGAACCACCAGGCCAGGGCAAGAATCTGTGGGAACTGGAACTCTCCAGTTGAAGAATGAAAGGGAGAAGTTGCCAAGTAATTAGAAAGCTTTTGTAAGTAGTCTTTTCCATATTCATCATATCCCCAACCAATGGCTAGTGACACTTGGCTCCAATGGGGTGTAGTTCAGGGTTCAACTGTACAAACTCCCACAGAGCTAAGCAAGTAATCTGACTAGAAAAGGGAGGACCCAGATTTTTGGCTTTTCTTCTTATGCACAGCGCTCTCTTGTTGTGGTTTCTAAGTTTCCCTCCTTAAATTCCCTGCCTTAAGGAATTTGCAATTACTTTGGTGTCAAAATCCAAACCTAGTCTTTCTTGTATGAACTCTGAAATGATTATTATTTTGTATATCCTTGTCAATATTTATAGCTCATTGACAGAGTCTCTGTTTTTTCCCATCATCTGTCTAAATAACATACTTCTAGTGGCAATACCCTTTGACTTTCTAACATCTGAAGTAGTCTTTCTTCACGTTCCAAAATGTTACTGGGTCAGATCAGTAATAGCTATTTTTGTTGACTCTTTAAATACAGCTTGTCCTTTAATGACAACAGAGGGCTTTTTGCTCACATCTTAGAATTTCACATCTCAGGTTAAGCTAATTTTTCTGTTAACTGCTTTCAGGTAATGAGGGAGGAGGTTAGGAAAGGGGTCTGAATCATAGTATCTCAGTCATATCTGGAAATGACTATCTAGCCAGCCTTCTCTTGAACAGCTCCAGTGAGGAAGAATGTATTATCTTCCAGGCAACTCATGCCACTTTGAGACAGCTCTAATTATCTGGATCATTTTTCTGACTTCAAGGTTAATTCACCTCTTTGTATCTTCCATATATTGTTTCTGCTCCCTACATAGATTCTACTTTGTGGGACTATGCAGACCAAATATGATATCTTTTTTACAAAACAACCTTTTAAGTACTTGAAGACAGAATTTGTGTTCCCTGTTCAGATTTTCTCTTGCAGGCTCAATATCTGCATCTCTTTCAACTGGATTCTCCTACAGTATGAACTTGAGCCCCTTAGTCATCCTGGCACTCTAGATATCCTTTAGCTTATCACTGTGCTCCCTAATAGGGGCAGTCAAGTGGCATAGTTGATAGAATGCTGGTCTGGAATCAGGAAAACTTGAATTCATATCTGCCTCAGACACTTACTAGCTGTGTGACTGGGGCAAATCAATCATTTAACTTTGTTTGCCTCAGTTTCTCATCTGTAAAATGAGCTGGAGAAGAAAATGGCAAACTAGTCCATTATTTTTGTCAAGAGAATTCTAAATGGGGCCAAGAAAAGTTGTACATAACTAAACAAGAACAAGAAGTTCTTTCTAATATAAAATTAATAATGCTGATGTCTCATTTGAAAGTTCCTGCATCATTCAACATCTAGAGCTCTAGCTATTGCTTGCCTTTTTCTCTAGAAGTCTATTTTTTTTTTTTGTACTTTTACCCTTACTTCATTGAGAAAGAAATTATAACACATATGAAGAGTCAATTCTCTTAATCCTCTTACCACATACAAACATATATTTCTCCTTCTACACTCTATAGCTATCACCTCTCTGTAATGAATAGCATGCTTCATCATTGGTCTTTTGGAATCATGACTGGCCATTGCATCAATCAGAGTTTATACTGCTTTCAAAGTTGTTTGTTTTTATAGTGTTGCTATTGTATAAATTGTTCTTTTTGTTCTGCTCATTTCCTTCATCAATTTATGAAAGTCCTTGATAATGTTCATTTAAAAATATTGATATCATAGGGTAAATTTGTCTTCCAGTTCTGCTCACTTCACTTTGCATCAGTTCAAATGTCTCTCTAGGTCTCTTTGAAATGATCTATTTTAGGGACACTAATACATTGTTGGTGGAGTTGTGAACTGGTTCAAGCATCAAAGAGAACAATTCATAACAATTTATATCCCCAATGAGATATAAAACTATGCATACCCTTTGACCCAGTATCCCAAAAAGATCAAAGAAAAGAAGAAAAAATTTGTGTACAAAAATATGTATGTCAGCTTTTTTGTGGTAGCAAAGAATTGGAAATTTAGAGAATGCCTATCAATTCAGGAATGACTGATAAGTTGTGATATATAATTGTGATGGTATATTATGATGCTATAAGAAATGATAAACTGAATGGTTTAAAAAAAAACAACCTGGACTTATATGAATTGATGCAAAATGAAGTGAGAAGAAACAGAATATTGTACACAGTAACAGCAATATAATACAATAATCAACTGTGAAAGTTAATGATCCAAGATAATTTCAAAAAACCAATGATGATATTAAGGACCAAATACCTGATATTAAGAGAATTGATGGATTCTGGGTGCATATTGAAGCACACTTTTTTACTTTTTTGTGTGTGATTTCTTTTGCAACATGGCTAATATGAAAATGCATTTTACATGATTTCACATGTTATAAATCATAATTGTCTTCTCAAGGAGTAGAGGAGGGTTAGGTGTGAGGGAGAGAATGTGGAACTGAAAAAAATTTTTTAAAAATGAAAGTAAATTTTAAAAATTAATTGGGAAATATTTAATGAAAAATATATTTTGAAAAATGGTATTTTCCCTAATTACTTACATATTTAGATAATTTAAAAAGATTTTGAGTTCCAAATTTTTTCCTCTCCTTCATTTCCTGTCCTCTTCCTAAAATGGTAGGCAATTTGATATAGGTTCAACATATGCTATATGTAAAGCACATTTTCATATTAGTTACAGTTATGAAGGAATAAATAGATTAAAAGGAGAAAGAAACACACAAAAACATAAAGTAAATGAAAAAAAGTATGCTCTGCTCTACATTCAGAGTCCATTAGCTCTTTATCTGGATATGAATAGCATTTTCCTTCATGAGTCCTTTGTACTTGTCTTGGATCATTGACTTGCTGAGGAGAGATGAGTCATTCATAGTTGATCATCATACACTGTTGCTCTTATCATGTACAATGTTTCCTGGTTCTGCTATTTCACTTTGCATTAATTTGTACAAATTTTTCCAGGTTGTTCTGAAATCTGCCTGTTCATCGCTTCTTATCGCACAATAGTAAGTATTCCATCCATTATATTCATATACTACAGCTTGTTCAGCCATTCCCCAATTGGCGAGCATCCACTCAATTTCCAATATTTTGCCGCTACAAAAAGGACTGCTAAAAATATTTTTGCAAATGTAGGTCCTTTCCCTTTTTAAATTAAAAAAAAAAATTTTCTTTATTTTATTTTTGTTTTTGCTGAGGCATTTGGGATTAAGTGACTTGCCCAGGGTCTGAGATAAGATTTGAACTCAAGACCTCCTGACTTCAGGATTGGTGCTTTATCCACTGTGTCACCTAGCTGCCCCTCCTTTCCCTTTTTTAATGATCTCTTTTGGATAAAATATAGTAGTGATCTTGCAGGATCAAAAGGTATGAACAGTTTGATTGGCCGTTGGGCATAGTTCCAATTTGCTCTCCAGAATGGTTGAATCAGTTAACAATTCTACCAATAGTACATTTCAATCCCAATTTTCCAACATTTATCATTTTCCTTTTTTGTCATATTAGTCAATCTGATAGGTATGGGGTGGTACCCCAAAATTATTTGTATTTCTCTAATCAAAAGTGATTTAGAGCATTTCTTCATATGCTTATGGATAGCTTTGATTTCTTTATGTGAAAATTGCCTCTTCATATCTTTTGGCCATTTATAAATTATGGAATGCTTCTTCATTTCTGATGGATAATAGCACTCAGTCCCACTTATAAACCAGAACTTCTGCAGTCATTTCTCAGTTGGTTGACAACTTGTTAGTTTCCAATTATTTTGCCAGTGTAAAGGGAGCTGCTAAAAATATTTTTCTACATATAAGAACTATTTCTCTTTCTTTGATCTCTTCAGGCATAGACTGAGCAGTAGTATAGCTAGATGCAAGGGCACATACCCTTTAAGAACTTTTGTGTATAATTCCAAATCGTTTTCTAGAATGTTTGTACCCATTCATAGAAGGCATCAAAATGCCTGTTTTCCCAATCTTTCCAACACTGAATTATTTTTGTTTTCTTTTGCCATTCTGGTGGGTATAAAATGTAATCTCATAATTGATTTAATTAGCACTTCTCAAATTAGTGATCTGGAACATTTTCATATAGCTATATAGGTTGCCTGGGTTTCTTTTTTTGAGAACTGCCTCTTGATATCTTTAGATCATTTATCAACCTCATTTATCATCCCTTATCTCTTCTCTCTAGATTTAGTCTCCTTTCCCCTCTTTCCATACCCACTCTCTATTTTTCTGAAGTAAATTTTAAGCTGAGGTCTGTTTTGGTCCCTGAGAATACCTACTTTGTAAATTCTGATGCAAACAGCTGAATAGCACACTTAGTATGCCAGATGTATTAGAACAGAGGGTATTAATGAAAGAAAATGTAACTGACCATTTCTGTTGGAGAAATACCTTATCTTTTTTTAGATAACAGGTAACAACTCAATGGTGGGGGATGGGGGAAGTTGAGAGGTGTGGGAATTATTATAGGAAGCAAGAGGTTTATATCAAGCTATGTTGTAATGTTCTTTAGATTTCTGTTTCTTATTCTTTATAGCTTTCATCAACTTTGCTTGGCTAAGTTGGATGTTTATATTATAACCCATGGGATAGTTGGGGATAGAAGAGAAGAGGGAAGGGGGAAAAGTGAAGTAGCAGGAGAAGAAAAACAGCTGGAAAATGTCTCCTGGGGCAAGGCGACCCAGAAGGGGCCCCAGGCCATGGGAAAATGTATTGCTTGTTCTTGCTCAGAGACCTCCTTGAGTTTCCTCTTTAGCCTCAGAGATCCACAGGGGCTCAGCCCCATAGATCTGGCAGATGTCCCAGTAGTTAATGGAAGCTCCAGTTAGAGAAGAGGTCATAGGGAAGGCAGAGATGTGTTACTGGACCAGGAGGAGCCAGTTGCCATAAGTTACATACTGAGATTCTAACTTATTTCTACATATGAGAGTGAAAACAGATTTTACTCTGTTATAAATCCTATTAGTTTCTGTGAGAAGCATAGCAATGCCACTTATGAAGATGTAGATACTTTACTTAAAAGTTACTGGAAACTTACTTTTTTTATTCTTCTAAAATTTTCACCTTCTAAGATGTTAGTTTTTTCTAATGAATGGAATGGGAGAGAAAGAAAATATGATAATGAATGACCTAAAAGAAGATAATAGAGAAAAGTTTAACTATTTTCTCCTAAAATTGTGCATGAATCTATTAAAACAAAGAACTCACAAATGTTTTAGTTATCAGTAGTTAGAGCCAGGTCCAAGAGAAAGCAAAGGAATAAGACGGTGGACAGGAATAGGTGAGAAAGAAAAAGGAAAAGGAGATTTTCAAGGAAAACAAAAGAAATAAAAGAGAGGCAGTAACATAAGGATGGGTTCACAGTCAAAAAGATCTGGGTTCAAGTCATACCTCTGAATGTAATATGCCTTGGGCAAATCATTTATTCTTTCAGTTATATTATTATTCTTAAGGTTCTTTATCTTTTGTTCTTGTAGATGATTTTTTCCCTTAGATCTCTGAAGTATATAGTATGTTCTTAAAGAATATCTGTTGGACAGATTAAAAAAAAACAAAGAAAAAAAGAATCAATAAGCATTTGTATACTAATGCTAACTATGTGCCAGTCACTGTGTGAGGCACTATGGGTACAAATATAAAAGTAAGGCAATCTCTACCCTCAAGGAGCTTGTATTCTTTTTTGGGGGGAGGAGTGGTGATACACATATGATACGTATTTCTGCATATATGTGTATATATGAGATATATTTATATATATATATATATATATATATGTAAACCAGTGTATCCCTGATCTTATCTATGTACTTAACCTCAGAAATTGTTTATGTGCATATATATAGTTGCATATATTATATATAACCTTGAATAAATATAGTTTTAACTATATAACCTTAAATAAACATATATATATATATACATATATATATATATATATAATAGATAGCAATGGGGAAAACCAATTACTGGGGCAATCAGAAAAGATCTATGAAGGGAAGAGGCAGTAGGGGTGAGTCTTGAAGAAAACTAAGTTTTCTAGGTGGTAGAAGTGACTGGGAAGAACATTCCAGGCTTGGGGGGTCAGCCTGCACAAATCATGAAGATATAGGAAAGAATGTAGTATATGGGGAATCAGTAAGCACTTCAATATAGCATTGATAACCCAGTGCCCTCTCAGCCCAGGCTACAAGAACACCAATGTGTAGACATCTAATCTTGTGCTAAATCAATTCAAACTTGTATATGTCCCTTAGGCTTGCATACTTACCACAAGCTTACAGCCACTCCAAGAAGGGTGTGAGGTGTCTCTTAAATGAAAAAAAAAAATCTTTAGCATCAGCAGTTTCCAGAGTATGTTTCTCTGTGCTTGTGCAGAATAACAAGAGTTCACAACAACTCAGGCCCAGGGCAAGTAAGGAATTCCTTCCCAGTGCTTTCTATGAAGGAATTTGGCAAAGGAAGGGATGGGCATTGCTGCCAGGCTGGGTAATACCAGGGGATGAGGAATTCATCTTCCCTCTCTGTGAACATTCTCTATTTCATCCCCAGGCAAGGTGATCACTCAGATCTGTGATCACAGGAGGAGTGGATATCCCAGGAAAATGATATTGTTGATTAAAAACGGAAGCTTACTGAGATTTTAGAAATAATTCCTTTCTAGTCTTCCCTATATTTCCTATATGCACTTCATACTCTAGAATTCCCATATAGAAACAAGAAGAGAGGAAGCAGCGATCTTCAATGCCTGATACTGACCATGAGAGATAGGGTGGGAAGAAGAGAGCGTACACAAGAAATTCCCAATAGATTCTCAGATGGACTAACTAGTGGAGATTCCAGCCATAGACCTTTGATGAGCTCATCTGTCTAAGCAGGTGTAATACTTGGCACATAAGAAAAATTTCACATGGCATTCTGGGAGACAGTTCAACAGTACAGTATTGTACGAAACAACTACTGTGGGATGGTTTCCATTAGGGTGTGATTCATCAGGGAGGAGGAGAAGAAAACAAGAAGTGCAAGAAAAAGAATGCAGCACAATCTAATTAGACATTTTATTCCAGAATTCTTAAAGCAAAACAATGACTAGGTCTCTGAAAATAATAAATAAACAATTTAGTCCCCTCCCCCAGCTTTTGACTTAGAATTTTTGACTTGAATTTAAATCTGACCTCAGACACTTACTAATTATGTGATTGGGCAAATTACTAATCCTTTCTTCATCTCAGTTTCTTCATCTATAAAACATGATAATAATAATAGCTACCTTTTAGTGGTATTAGGAAGATAAAATGAGATAATATTTGTAAAAGGCTTTGCAAACCTTAAAGTATTATATTACACACACACACACACACACACACACACACACACACACTTCATCACATTCTTAAGTCTGGATAGTCAACAAAATAATAAACCAATTCAATCCAATATTGGGTTTTAAGCATCTATGAGTGCTTGGCATTGTACTAAATGCTGGGGTATAATTAATAAAAAGACTATCCCTGCCTTAAAGGAGCTTCCAATCTATAAGGAAAGACAACATACAAAAGAAAGCAGGAAAGGACAGGGGAGAGGACAGGATACTAGGGAATACTTGGCATCTTGTTTTTTGGAGTTGAAACCAGGAAGAGCAGTAGATGCAAAGTAGAATATGATGGACTCTCAAGTCCAGCTATAAAGGAAGGTTTTGGTTCTCCATCCTTGAACTCTCCAATCAAAAAGGAGATAAAGCTTGAGTTATCAGTCCTGATTTGTAATGTTTGCTTATTTCTGAGGTGTAAATGCTCATGCTGAAAATTTAATGATCAGCTCAGAAGGAGTTCTGAGCGAGAAAATTCTATTCTTTTACATCTATAGCCGATTTGAGTAGTGTTATAATCTAATATTTATTGTGTTAATATGAATTTTGAAAGTGCAAATAATTGTAACTATTTTATAAATAAATTTATTACTCATAGATTGAAATAATTCATTAAAAATATTTTTGAGTACTGATTTTTCCCTCCCCACCCTGCTCTATCCATTGCAAAAGCAAGAAATGTGAAATCAAGTAAAACATATTCTATTTCATCCATATTTCAAAAAAAAAAAGAGCAAGAAAAAAAGTGAAAAATTATCCTGCTTCAATCTGCACTATGACTTTTTCATTTCTATCTCTGGAGGTGTTTAGTATTTTCCATCATAAATCTTTTGGATTATCTTGGATCATGTATTTATCAGATTAGTTAAATCATTCATGATCGATCATTATTACAATATCTCTGTTATCGTAGGCAATGTTTTCTTAGTTCTGATCACTTTACTCTTTATCAGTTCGTATAAGTCATCCCAGAGTTTTTTTTTTTAAAAGCATCTTAATCATCAATTTCTTTAAACATAATAGTGTTTCACCACAATCATCTACCAGTTATTCCTCAATTGATGAGCATCTCCTCAATTTCTAACTCATTGCCCTTATAAGAGCTGCTATTAACTTTTTTCTTATAGAAGTCTTTTTCCTTTTTCTTTGATATCTTTGGGATACAGACCTAGTAGTGATGTTGCTGGGTCTAATAGTATACAGTTTTATAACCCTTTGGACATGGCTTCAAATAGTTCTCCAATATGGTTGGAACCAGTTCACAACTTCACCAACAGTACATTAGTGTTTCACTTTCCCCACATTTGCTCCAACATTTGTCATTTTATTTTTATATCATGTCAGCCACTCTAATAGGTATAAAATGTTTAAAACTGCATATTTTAAATCAACAATGATTTAGAACATTTTTTTTATGACCATAGATAGCTTCGATTTCTTCTGAAAACTGCCTGTGAATGTCCTTGGACTGTTTATTAAGGAATTTTTGTGAATTTGACTCAGTGCCCTATATATTTCAGAAATGAGGCCTTTATCAGAGAAACTTGTGGTAAAAATTTCCCCCTCAGTTCCCTGCTTTTCTTTTAATATTGGCTGCGCTGATTTTGTTTGTGTAAACCTTTTTTAACTTAAGGTGATCAAAATTATCCATTTTACCTCCTGATTCTCTCTCTCTTTTGTTTGGTATAAATTATTTCCTTAAACACAGAATTTACAGGTAAAAATTTCCATGTTTCACTAATTTGCTTGTAATTTCATAATTTACGTCTAAAACATATACCTATTTTGACTTTATTTTGGTATGTAGTATGAGATATTGTTCTATGTCTACTTTTAGCCAAATTTTTTCCAGATTTACCAGGAATTTTTGTCAAAGAGAGAGTTCTTATCCCCACAGCTTGGATCTTTGGGTTTTTCAAAGACTATATTGCTATGGTAATTAAATACTATGTATTGTATATTTAATCTATTCCACTGATCCATCACTCTATTTCTTAGCCAGCACCAGATTGTTTTTATGGTTACCATTTTGTACATACTTTAAAACCTAGTATTGCTAGGCTACCTTTCTTCACATTTAAAAAAACCCTGATTCTATTGATATTCTTAACCTTTCATCTTTCAGATGAATTTTGTTACTACTTTTTGAGCTCTATGAAATATTTTTGGTAATTTGATTGTCATAGATAAGTAACTTAATTTAGTTAGAAATAACATTTTAATTATATTGGCTTGACCTCTCATAAGCATATCACAACATAAGAAATGACTGAAGGAATGCAACAGTGACATCCAGGAAGAATTGCATGAACTGATGCATCGTGAAGTGAGCAGGCTCAGAACTATTTCTCTCTCTCTCCCTCCTTCACTCCTTCCCCCCCTCCTCTTTGTCTCTGTTTCACTTTCTCTTTCTCTCTCTTAAATTTTGCTAAAAATAAAAAATAAAGCTTTATATACATGTTTAATAAAAATTTATTGATTAATTGATATACAATATACTATGTTACAGATTCACGTTTTATATATAATTTTCTTTATCTGGTCTTCTTTGTATACAAAAGTGTCCATTTTTCTTGATGATTTTCTAGTTCATAATAAAAACATTTAAAAAGTTGAGAAATCAGCATTTGAAGTATTTACATCTTAAAGGATAGATGATATCACCAGTTAGCTAGGTGGCACAGTAGATGGATTGCCTGGCTTCAGACTTTTACTAGCTGTTTGACACTGGGAAAGTAACTTAAATCTGTTTGTCTCGATTTCCTCATCTGTAAAATGGGGGCATGTTGGAGAAGAAAAAGGAAAATCACTTTAATATCTCTGTCAAGAAAACCCCAAATAGGGTCACAAAAAATGACTGAGCAACAATAAGAGTGGACACAGGGTGGTGAGAGAGCATTTCACAGAGTAGAAGCTTAGCAATATGCAGGAACAAATGAGCAGTCAGCTCATTTGGAATCCAGAGAACTGATTGTACATTTTATACCCCAGATATTGGCAAATGTTCCAAATCAAAGCTTGATTTATTGTTTTGTTGATTGTCTAGACTTTTAAAAGTGAGAGAAATGTTAATACTGCAGAGTAAACTTGAACATGTCAAAGTGTGTCCTGCATATATTTTTTATTTTGACAGAGTCACTTCTTAAGCATTTGTCAGCTCACTCTTGCTTATACCACAACGTGAGAAATTGTGAGAATTAAAATTGTCTAATTTACAATAAAAGGGACTGAAGCAGAGCTCTGAGTCAATGATAATTAAAGAGTCCATGATCCCTTCCAATAAAGTGGACTTCAGATCTTCCTTATGATCTGAAATGCATTTTTTTATTTTTATAGGATTTTATACCCAAATATGCAAAAGAGGTAAGGCAAAATATAGAATTTCATTGATTGACATATCAACTTTGCTCTTCAGGGCCAAAAATGATATATCAGCAGAGGATTCTTGGGTTGTGTGAAACTTAGAATATCTCCAGTGACTAAATGGTCATAAGGTAGTCATGAGATGGTCATCTGATCACGGACAAGAGAAAGTGGTCTGAAGTTACAAAAATAAATTGGTGTTTTTCCATGAAATCAAGTCACCTTTGCCATATTAGGCTTGGTCGCTGTAATAAAGAAACACAAGCGTGAAGGACATCTAGTTAGTTTCCTGTGATTAAGGAAGTGAACTCAGTCTGTAGCTCACAGCTCTGGGGCCTAATATATAGGCTCAATATTTTGTGTGGTAATCACTACCATTATGGAGTCATAGAAAACTGCTTAATATGGATTGGAATAGAGTAGGGGTCCAAATGAATTGTTTTTCATAAAAAGATGTCCAAAAATCATTCTCTGTCCTTCTCACTACTCAACCCTCAAGCTTATGCTTCCTACATCAATCCATTCAAGAGAGTCTGTTTATTCTCTAGATATTTTGGCTGTTTCAGTGCATGCTAAAAGTCTCTATGACTCACTACAGATGGGCTCCTGCTGTTTTACATCCTAACACAAAGTATCATGGGCATTATTACTCCTAGAAAAGAAAAGTATAGATTTGGATAAGTTAAAAGTCTAAAGAAAAAAAATCTTTGTGCATAAGATTATAGAAACATAAAAAGAAGAGCTATCATACTGGGAAAGCCCTCAGCATATTTCTACATTTATTGTTCAATTGTTTATCAGTTGTTTTCTGACTCTTTATGGTCTCATTTGGAATTTTCTTGTCAGAAATGCTGAAGTCGTTTGCCATTTCCTTCTCCAACTAATTTTACAGATGAGGAAACTGAGGCAAATAGTGTTAAGTGACTTGCCTAGAGTCACACAGCTAACAAATGCCTGAAGTCAGGTTCGTACTTAGAAAGATGAGTCTTCCTGATTCCAGAACTGGCACTCTATTCACTGTATCACCTAGTTACCTATCTTTAGGTATAGTATGTGTAAGGAGCCTATGAAACCTAAGATGGTAGATGATGTAGAAGACTCTAGGAGGCTTTTGGGAGGCCTGAAACATTTTGCATTGGTTTACCACTGTTTCTCCATTGGCTAAGTGGCCAGAACTGTTGGTTTTTCAAAACAGTCTGACTATGCAACTGAAGGCTTTTGTGCGGTAAATAGGGAGAGCTGGAGGACTGCCTTCATCACTGCCTTCTTCCTTAGGTCTTGTGATCTTGAGAAATGGGTCTGGATTCTTGAACTTTTTATTTATTCTTTTTTCATTATAGGTGTCTAGAATGGAAACTTTGATCAGGGCTGGGAATGTATCATGGGTTTCTTAGAATCAGGGGAATATGAACCTAATGATGCAGGAGGTGCTGTAACTATATCCTTAGGAGCAAGTGTCCTAGGGTTCAATGCAGAAGAAGCAGCACTAGTGGTTGATGCTATGTAAGAATTGAGCTAAACTGTGAGCCTAATCTTTCTGCTACCCTCTGTGGTGAGGTAGTAAAGGCAGGATTATGCCTAGGAGGTGTTAGGAAAAATAATGTTTACTTTTGCTATATCTTTAAAATAAATGTTCTTTTGTAAAAAGCTCTGCAGTTAAATAGAACTGGAGTGCTGTTGGAATACACAGGAGCCACCTGACAGTGACTGTTGGAGATCCAACCCAGACCTGCAGAATGGATCTCCTCTTGTGAGAGGATGATATAAGGAGATTGAGAGGCAGTTGCTTTTCTCTGACCTCTCTGACTGAGAGGCCGTTGCGGTGTCTGACTCTCTTCTTCCCTCTGCCTCCAATTTATTTCATTCCTAGTGTGCAATACCTGTGTCAGAAAAGACTGCTCTGCAGCTCCTTCCGATGTTATGATCCACAGCTGTGGAAGCTCTTGGAGAATTTACCTGTCCCTTAACATTTGTTTTTTGCTGTTATTTCCACCCCCCCCACAGCATGTTCCACACACTGAGGAATGTGAGCAGCACTATCTCCTCTGGATGGTTGTAGCAGGTGTTGATCTTGTGAAATATCATGGAGGCAAACTTTCAAACGGAGAAGCCCCTAAAACTAGGGCAACATTGTCAGTGAAGACTTGGGCTGATGGCAGAATTCTTACCAACTCCTTCAGTACAACTCTATGTGTGTGTGCGTGTGTGTGTGAAGCAAAATGTAACAGGTTTAACCCTGAGAGACTAGAGGTAGAGTCAAGCTATATTACATATCAAGTAGCTGCTTTGCCACTCTAGTTTGCTCCCAGCCATACCTTTTTTCCTAAGCATCCATTTTTTCCCCATCATAACTTGCTGTCAGTAAAGATCTGAAATATTTAACCTAGACAATAGCTCTAGACCTGTGAGCTCTGAAGTTATTGAAAAGTGTCTAGAAATGCATAAATTAGCAAATTTCTCTCCTCTAGCCTGAAAAAAGTCACACATATAGTACTTATTATTGTTTTTATTTTTGAATTCATTATTTTGTTCTGAACACCAAAAGGAAAAAAAAATTCAAGCTCCAAGACAATTAGCATTTCTATATATAAATTAAATCACAAGAAGAGAATATTCTATAAAGCTGTGAATCTTTATTCTATAACACTTGCTTTTTAAAAGAAGTTTATCATATATATATTCCACACATTACTTTCAAATTTATCCTGATCAGCTGTGATTTCTTCTGATCTTCTTTCTCTTCAGACTTTTAAAAATATTTCAATGATTTTCCTCCTTTCTTCCCTCCTTCCCTCATTTTTTCCTCCCTTCCCTTCCTTTCTTTCCTCCCCTCCTCTCCTTCCTTCCTTCCTTCCTTCCCTCCCTTTCCTTCCTTCCTTCCTTCCCTCCCTTTCCTTCCTTCCTTCCTTCCTTCCTTCCTTCCTTCCTTCCTTCCTTCCTTCCTTCCTTCCTTCCTTCCTTCCTTCCTTCCTTCCTTCCTTCCTTCCTTCCTTTCATGTGTGAAATAGATATATGAAAAGACTGCTGAATCTGTAGTCAAAGGACATGAATTTAAATCGGTCTGCCACATAATAGCTCTCTTCTCTTGGCCTCAGTTTTCTTATTTGTAAAATGAAGGAGTTGGATTAGAAGAACTCTGAAGTCCTTTTCAGTTATCAATCTATGATCCAAATGATTCTACAACTATGGGTATTTGTGGAGAGGAATGACATGGGGGATGTCTATTCTGTAAAAATGGTCTCATGTTCATAAAGAACATCTCAATTATTTCTAACTTTCCATTTTGGTGACATTTTTGGTTTTGAGCTTGAAGAGTTTAGAGGAAATTTAGGGGAATGCTTGAAAGAACAATAAATAAAAAAAGCAAATTTTTTTATCCAAGAAACACAATCTACTGTTCATTCCATAGACACATTCTTGTCTTTATCATCTGCTAAGTTTCTTAAAATGTCAGCAAATAAAGAATCTCACTTAATACTGGTAGATATTCTAGGCTAATAAACTTGGAAGTATCGATCCATTAGATATCACTGGCACAGCAAGAACAAAGGTCAACTGAAAGGTTATTTTATGGAACTTTTATCTGATATAGGTGATGAGGCATTGTTCTAAACAAGGATGCTGACTGTAAGCTGACCCAAAAAGGTGAAAGCTTAACAAATCAACAAGTCTGTTGAAAGGAAGAAAATAAAAACAGCAGCAGTAAACATACCCAAATATATCAGATCATAAAGAAGAAAACCTTGCTACGCAGTTCAATTTATAAGATTAACAAGAATTTTCCTGAGAATTCCCAAGGAATTTGAAAATATCAGTTCCTTATGCTCAGAGTTTGCTTCATGTAATTTCAGCTCCCAATAATGTCAGTATAGAAAGTGTTTGTTTTTCTGGATGAGTTATTAGCTTAAATATAAAGAAATAATTATTTATTATGTACCTACTATGTTCTGGGTATTGTGCTAGAACTTTACAAGTATTATCTCATCACAAGTAACAACTCTGTGACATAGACACAATTATTCCTTCCACATAACAAGTTTCCCCTGTCATGGTTTCAATACATTGTAGGTTGGAATAAGAAATTAAATGGGAATTTTGGGGGAGTCTTACATAAGCTGCAGATGGCATGTGAAGACCAGCAGATGACACAAAGTTTATGACCAAATGCTTAACCCAAATTTTATAATAAGGTACTATAAACACACTTGAAAAAAAATCAGACTTTTCTAGTACAAATGGAGAGCCAAAAACGTTTACACTTATTTTCCAGCTCAAAGGAGCACTATCTTCTTAACTCTATGATGTAGAAGGGATAATTGTAGTATTATGATCTCCATTTTAAAGTTGGGGAAACTGAGGCAGACAGATGTACAGTGACTTACCAGGGTTACACAGCTAGTAAATGTCTAAACCTGTATTTGAACTGAGGTTTCTGATTCCAAGTATAAGAACCAGAAATATAGTCTGGCAAAAGCTTTAAGGGACAATGAAAATAGCATACTTCTTGGAAGAGATGGTTTCTTTGGTCTCATTAAATTAGAAAGTTCTCATATCATATAGGGAGTGAAGAAAGGGGAAAGAAACTATAATTCCACATATGTGTTTTATGGAGTGTGACTTTCTGGCCTTCAAAAATCCTATGTAATGGCCATTATAGTAATATGCTTAAGAAATACTTTAAATGGAATTCTAAAATCAGAAGTATCAATTTTATGCATCAATCAATCTTTCACAATGTCCTCCTGTACCCACCTTGGAGAAATACCTATTCTGAAAAAAAAAATGGGAATAGCATCTCTTTCCTGACAAATATTCTGGCAAGGCGCCCTTAAAGTGTAATAATATGGTGAAAAATTGGAACAAGAGGTTTGGCAATTGTTAATGCTGTAAAGTTACCCATGTATATATCCTGTAAATAAAAGGCTATTAAATAAAAAAAAATAAATAAACTGAAAAAAAAAAGTGTAATAATATGCCCCCACCAAATGTCAAATAACTGAGTACTCCAGAAGGTTTTTATTGTGGTCATTGACACAAACATCCATCAACAGAGTATATTTGTTAAAAGAATTTAGAATACGGGGGCTGAAGATTGTAGCTTTCTGAAGTAAAACCATTCTTTACTAAAAATAGGTAACTGTTACATTGATCAGGAGATTTAATGTAGAGAAGAAGAAACATGATCCAAGAAAAGGTGATGTAATATGGAAACAATGTAAACCAGAGCTAAGTAATAAAAGAAAAAAAGATTCTTAGATTGTTAGCTTTTTAAAAAATTTCAATAGTATTTTATTTTTCCAATTACATGTAAAGATAGTTTTCAACATTCGTTTTTTGTAATATTTTGAATTCCTTTATTTTTGCTCTCCTTTCCTCCTTTACTCCATCTTTCTCCAAGACAGCAAGCAATCTAATATAGGTTATATGTGTACAATCATTTTAAACATATGTCTGTGTTATTCATGTTGTAAAAGAAAAATAGAACAAAAGGGAAAAATCACCAGAAAAAAAGGCGAAAATAATATGCTTTGATCCACCTTCAGTCTTCTCTCTGGATTCTTAATGGCATTTCTATCCCAAGTCTATTGGAATTGTCTTGGATCACTGTATTGCTAAGAACTAAGTCTATCATAGTTGATCATCATATAATCTTGCTGTTTCTGTGTACAATATTCTTGGATTGTTATCTTGTCAGAGGCATGAGAAAGGAGTGAAGTTTTCATGTGGTATACATTCACAGTTGTTTTAGGAATGAAACAACAGGACATACAGGTATCAATAATTATCAGGTACCCTGAATTTATGGAATACTGACTAGGATTCTAGGAGAAATCATCTTAAGAGAACTCTATTCTTACCAGCTAGGACTTTAGGCTCAAGTCTCTGCACCCCTCAAAAAATTCCCTTTCTGAAAAGATGCCTCCTTGCCCCAAGACCCATCCCATATGTTACATGGGTTTTGCTGATGCTCTTATTATTGTTGGGTTGTTTCAATCATGTCTGATTTTTTTTATCATACCCTTTGGAGGTTCTTGACAAAGATATTGAAGTGGTTTACCATTTTTTCTCCAGTTCATTTTACAGATAAGGAAATTGAGATAAACAGAATTAAGTGACTTGTCCAGGTCACACACCAACTAAGTGTCTGAGGCTGAATTTGAACTCACAAAGATGAATTGTCTTGATTCCAATCCCAGTTTTCCCTCCACTGTACCACCTAGCTGACATTGTGGAAAATATATATAGGAGAAAAGACATAGGTAGGATTGGACAAAATGTGCCAATTTTCTTTGGGAAAAGAAAGAGTCCAGAATAGGTATAGGAAGAATTATTAATATTTATTATCTTCTTTTCTAATGAAAAAACTATGGTCACTTTCTCTGAAAGCTGGCATGTTCTCAAATTGATGAGCTGCAAAATTGATTTGTAGTTTTAAGAACTGTTTATTACTCCTTCAATTGTGTGAAATAAACTTGAGTTACTTCATGCAGTTTGAATAATAGTGACCTTTTATAGCATGGCTGGGGGCTTCCTAAGACCTTCTTAATTTATATAAATTATAGAGAAACTGTAGCATTCAATTTAGTTCAGTGTTTCTTCTTTAAACTAATTCTGACTTTGAAATTAGATTTTAGCCTTTTTTGCTCTTTTTGAGTCTCCACTTTCCAAGAAGAAATCAATAAACTAACCTTTTCACCCTTACCTACTTTTTCTTTGATTAAATCGATGTCAAATCTGAGCCAAGGGAAATCCTAACCTGTACACATACCACATGGCTGCCAAGGATGCTTCAAAGACTTGAGTTAGGAGATTGTACTCTCAGAGTTAGTTATAGCCAAACTAAAATCAATTCACTGGTAGGATAGTTAGTAGGATACTTTTTCAAAATGAAATACTAGGGGTAAAAGTCTTTCAATTTGTTTGACTTCTAAATAGCCTATGGGGAGTAAACAGAATTAACCTCCAGGCATAAAATAGGAATATGGTAGTACTGAGTTTACTCTGGATGACCAAGTCTTTGGATATAAGGCATAAGGGAGGCAGCTAGGTGGACCAATAGATAAGAGTACTGAGTGTAGAGTCAGGAACACTCATCGTCCTGATTTCAAATCTGGCTTCAGAAACATATTAGCTGTGTGATTCTGGGAAAGTTACTTAACCCTGTTTTTCCAATTTCCTCATCTATAAAATGAATTTGAAAAGAAAATGGCAAGCCACTCCAATATCTTTGCCAAGAAAACTTCAAATGGGGTCATGAAGTGTTGGACACAACTGAATAAGGGTATGAGAGGTGATGAAGAATGTCCTTTGCAGAGAAGAAACTGAATTTATTTTTTAAAATAATAGCTTTTTATTTTCAAAATACTTGCAAAGATAATTTTCAATAATCACCTCTTGCAAAACTTTGTGTTCCAAGTTTTTCTTCCTTTCTTCCCTTACCCCTTCCCTAGACAAGTAATCCAATATATGTTAAACATGTGCAGTTCTCCTATATATTTTCACAATTATCATGCTGCACAAGAAAAAAGAAAATCAAAAAGGAAAACAAATGAGAAAGAAAATAAAAAGCAAGCAAAGAATAACAATAACAAAAATTATGTTTGATCCACATTCAGTCCCCACAGTCCTTCCTCTGGATGCAGATGGCTCTCGCTCACATCTCACAAGTCTATTTGAATTGGCCTGAATCACTTTATTGTTGAATAGAGCTATGTCCATCAGAACTGATCATCATATAATCTTGCTGTTGCTATGTACAATGTTCTCTTGGTTCTACTCACTTAGCATCAGTTCATATAAGTCTCTCTAGGCCTCTTTGAAATCATCCTGCTGGTCATTTCTTACAGAACAATAATATTCTATAGCATGCATATACAATAACTTATTCAGCTATTCCCCAACTAATGGACATCCACTCAGTTTCCAATTCCACTACAAAAAAAAAAAAAAGGCTGTTCCAAACATTTTTGTACATGTGGATCCTTTCCCATTTTTTATGATCTTTTTGGGACACAGCTGAAGCTGGGTTTAATTTTTTTTTTTAATCTCTGTTTTGGTTAAGCTTTTTTTTTAAAAAATGATTTCTACCACTATTGGTATATTTTTTAATTGTTTTTTTTTCCTTGTTATATATGCATCTTAACTTTTAAAATACACATTTCTTTATGAATCATATGGAGAGAGAAAAATAAGAACAAAAGAGAAAAAAAACTACAGGAGAAAGGAAAAAAAAACCAGGAAAAAATGCACATAGCATGTGTCGATTTACATTCAATGTCCATAATTCTCTTTCTGGATGCAGTTGATGTTTTCTATCCAAAGTTTATTGGAATTGCTTTGATCACTGAACCATTGAGAAGAACCAGGTCTCTTTCATAGCTCATCATCATACAATCATGCTGTTACTGTGTATGATGTATTTCTGCTTCTGCTTGTTTCTTTCGGCATCAGTTCATGTAAATCTTTCCAGGCCTTCCTTAAATCAGCTTGTTCTTCATTTTTTGTAGAAAATAGTATTCCCTTACATTCATATATCACAATTTGTTCAGCCATTCCTCAACTGAAGGGCATTCCCTCAATTTTCAATTCTTTGCCACCACAAAGAGGGTTTCTATAAATATTTTTGCACATGTGGGTCCTTTTCCATTTTTTATGCTCTCCTTGGGATACAAACCTAGTAGAGGTATTGCTGGGTCAAAGGGTATGCAAAGTTTTATAGTCCTTTGGGCATGGTCCCAAATTACTCTCATAATGGATTGGATCATTTCACAATTCCTTGGTTGAACTTCTTGAAGGTAAATAGGCTGCCAAAGAACATGACTTGATCCTGAAGATAGGATAACAAATTCGTAATAGTTTGCTATTCACTGGAATAGGAGAGAAGGCAGGTCATAATATCTAAAAAACCTGGGCTCAAGTCCAGTCTTTGACATCTATTGCCTGAGTAACCTTAGTCAAACTGAGAATTTAATCGATGTCTTCAGACAACTCTCTTAAAAAAAAAA
Source organism: Sarcophilus harrisii (assembly GCF_902635505.1). Classification (NCBI taxonomy): domain Eukaryota; kingdom Metazoa; phylum Chordata; class Mammalia; order Dasyuromorphia; family Dasyuridae; genus Sarcophilus; species Sarcophilus harrisii. Next base: position 157,225,930 of record NC_045431.1, read on the forward strand.
TCTGTAGTTAGGTATTGGCAAATTTTATTGTTATTCAGTTGTTTCCAGTCTTGTCTGACTCTTTGTGACCCCATTGGGGGTTTTCTTGGCAGAGACACTGGAATGATTTGCCATTTCCTTCTCCAGTTCATTATATAGATGAATAAACTGAGGTGAACAGATAAAGTTAATTGACTTATGCAGGGTTTCCAGGCCCATAGTTCTGTCTATTGGGCCACCTATTTACATTAAAAAAAAATTATTTTATTTAAAAATGCAAAAATCCCTCAAGTAGCAGGTTGGTTAAAAAATATACCTAGTAAGGTTTAAACTGTTGTTTGACACCTGAAATCTACAGAGAAGCTACTGACTTGTGTCATTTGTGGTGGCAGTTTCAACATCAGTTTTATTCACTGCTTTAATAATATATGTATTATAATAATTATTATATATATGTAATCCGGGAGGAGAAAACCCTCAGGGTTTCTGGCCAAAATAGAAATTCTCTGTCTCATTTCTTTATGAGAACAGTTATTGCCGTCAAGATCAACATGGACTTTAGAGAAAATAAGGGTTCCAGAAAAGCTCCCACAGCAAGGGGATATCTAAGGTCTTTGTAGTGATTACAACTATGATCTTTGCACACATTATGGACTCAATATATGCTTTTGGGTGCATCTTATAGGCAAGATGGGGATAATTCCAGGTGGTTAGGCAATAGTCAACATCATAGTCAATTTAGAATAGACAACTAGTGGATAGCAGCTGACCTGGAGTCATACAGACTCATTTTCCTAAGTTCAAATCTGGCTTCAGACACTTAATAGCTGTGTGATTCTGGGCAAGTCACTTAACCTTGGATTTCCTCAGTGTCCTCATCTGTAAAATGAACTAAAGAAGGAAATGGCAAGCTACTCTGATCTCTTTGCCATGATAGGATCACAAAGAGTCAGACATGATTGAACAATAATCTAGAGTAAATGCAATAGTAAATTGCTCTTTCCCAATGAGTCATATCTGGAGAGAGCTCTTTTGGTATTATATTACTTCACTCAGTGAGATGTATTAAAAAGGGGAAATTATTTTTCTTGGAAGCTAATTTTTTTCCTTTGCAACTACAAATGGCCATTTGGGGACACTCACTGTGGTAGCTAAAAAATTCTACAGCTTATCTTTACCTTAACTTACTATATCTGGAACCAGAATGAGTGAATGAATACCAGGTTCTCATGTGAGACTCTGCTCAGAAGTTGGCCAGGCAAATCCTGACCTATAATTAAAACCTCAGCCTCATGTGCACTGAAGATTAGGGGGAAATCAACTGTAGAGAAATGAATTTAGACAACACAAAAATAAAATTTAATCTTTTCGAGATATTAGGAAAAGCCTTGGTTACTACTTTAAATCCACATTGAAAAGTAATTTTTAAATTTAATGCATGTATGATTAAAGGGGGATAAAGCCAGTTCATTGTGGTCATACTCTGCTCTACCATATGTTATCTATCAGTTAATTATTGAGATGTGAAGAATGGGAAAAAGTCTGATCTTGTTTTGTAATATCATTTCATAAAAGGAATCATTCATTTTAAACTCTTGCTCTCAGTGCATGTAAGTTCCTAAAACTTGTTATTTTCCTATTTAAAATACTTTCCCAGTGAACAAAATCTGTGGAACAGTTAAAAGAGAACTGGTTTATTGTGACCAAGCAACAGAACAAAACAAAACAAACCCTCCCCTTCCCTCACCTTCCCCACCAATGCCTTGTTGGGTGCCTCTGATGGAATGGTTTCTCTTTGTTTTCTTTGGTCACAAGTCACATCTAGAAACAAAATACCATGAAGAAAAGAGTTGTACCAGTCAAGGGGTAACAATGTTGTTCAGTCCTGTCTGATTCTTTGCAAGCCCATTTGAAGTTTTCTTGGAGATTTTTTTTCTCCCCTTAAACTTCCTGGCATAGAAGTAAGATCTGGTTATAAGTGCCATTATATATAAAAAAAGAAAAAATCATTCATAAAAATTCATAGCAATTAGGTTTTGGAGATCCCATGGAGATCTCCACGCTGTATTCAATACAGCAAAATTCCTTTACAACAAAAAAATTGAGGAAAGACTGTTGGAAGATCACAAAAGAGCCAACTTGAAAATTCATTCACTACAGGATATTTTGCACTTAGCAATTTAAAAAGTCAGCAGAATTTATGGAACTGGATTATTTAGAAAATGTCCTTTAGTGAATAGAAATTTAGGAAAAACAAGTTCTGAATTAGTGTTGACATTTCAGCTCCAACAACACTGCTGGATTTTATCAACATGGATAACCAGAAGCCACATCTAGCCTTTCTCAGCAAGATAGATAGAGGATTTTTTGGCATTTTCCTCCTTTGGTCTCATTCTATAAATTCACATGGATGCTCAATTTATCTTTACTCCTCAAACTATGAAGTTTTGCATAATACTGTATCATCAGCTTTATGTTTATGACAGGGTTTCCTTGGATCTAAATTCACAGAATCCCAGTTAGAACTGGAATAACAATAGTAACTAGTATTGATATAGCATTTATTATGTGCCAGGCTCTGTGTTGTACTTTACAAATATTAACTCATTTGATCCTTACAACAACCCTGGAAGGTAGTACTATCATTCTCACTTTATAGATAAGGAAATTGAGGCAGAAGTGAAGTGACTTGATCAGTATCTTATACCTGCAAAGGATCTCATGCTGGATTTCCTTTCAGGTCTTCATAACTTCAGGTTCAACCCTCTATCCACAATTCCACTTATACTTTCAATTTATATATTTGAAAAAACCTTATGGGTCCAATCAGCTGCAAGCCTATGACTACGAATGGAAAAAAGTCTCAATGCTTTTTTTTAATATCAAAACTTGAATAGAATGGAAGCTTCTAAGGGAAAATCAATATACATTGGTGACCTTTGAGTTTTTGACTTATGAAAAAGTTTAGTGTGGACACATTTATCTGGGAGCAAAAAAAAAAGTGTTTTTAAATTTGAGTCCAAAAATCATAATACTTTTTAAATGAATAGAATACTACCACAAATTTAAAAAAAAAAAAATCACTTAATAAATTTCTCTTCATGCTTTCTCACCTTGAACTCATGTTCAGTGATATGAAAAGTTTCAGAGCCATGAGCAGTTGACCTAAGGAAAGTAAATCTAAAACATTTTTTTTTTTGTCTTTATGTATCACGAAGTAACAACAATATAGTTACCATTAATATAGTGCTTTAAGATTTGCAACCATAATCTTACTTTTTCATCAAAACAACTTAAGGAGGTAAGTACTATTGCCAGTTCTATTTTACAAAGGAAACCAAGGCAGCAAAACTCAAGAGTCACACAGCTAGTAACTTGGGGCTTCCTGACTCCAGGTAATACTTTACTGGATAGTCCTTCAATGGAACAATTTTGCCAACTTACCCCTAATAAATGCCTTTTACTTGATTTAATGGTAAATTCACTGAAAATACTGGGATGACCAGAAGGTCTTGGTCCTTTTGTTTAATTTCCATCTTTTCTCGATCATGTTAATAATATGACAATCTTCGTGAATATGAAATATACTCTCTTAAAAAAGGACAATGAAAGATTCTATCATAAGGAAGGGATGTTAGAAAAATGTTGCTGGAAGTTTCCACTATTTTAGAAAAAAGCAAGCAAAAAAGTATCTTTCAAGCACTGTGCAAATTTCATTAAAAGTTTAAACAAATACCAGAACACTGAATTGCTAGGCTGTAAATTCCAAGATTGTCCTGGTCAATGTTTAACAACTGGCTTTACCTCTCATGATGCTTAAATTAACATTTTTTCCGGCACTTAAGTCTCAACAGAACAATAAACTCAAACCCTTAATTGTAGCAGTCTGCTGATTTCTGAGATGTAAATGCTTGGATTGAAAATTTAACACTAGGCTCTCTTAAGCCAGTTTGAGCTGATTCTAGCACACTAGAATAGAGAAGCTGAAATGAGGATGGTGAAGGAGTTTCAGCTTTTGAATTGGTCAGGGAAATGATCTCATTTCCATTTTGAATTTGCCTCTACTTTTAACTGCATTGTGTACTATGATGTGAATAGAATGGATGAGGAAGAGGAAATGATGAAATGATAAGTTAGGAACTGGACCTTAACTGGATAGAAAACTCCCAGTGAGGAACTTCCCTCCACCAGAACAGGTTCACACATTTTCTAATTTAGAGTTGCCGCAAATGTGGGGTCAGATTCAAATTGCAACCGATCCCTGGGGATTGCATATTGACTCAGGAAACCACACTTAACATCACGTATTTTAATTTATTTTTTGTTAAACATTTCCCAATTACATTTTGACATGGTTTTGGTGGCGCAGCTACTTGTGGTCAAGTTTGACACTACAAGTTTGACAAGTTTTCCTTGGGAAAAGTCGCTCTATGTGTCAGACATGGGATTTGCACCCAGAACTTCTTGGCTCTGTTTGCCAGCTCTATCATGACACAGTGATGAGATTATAGCCAGGAAGATTTTCTACTCAGGGGACCCTAAGCAGGAACAGAATTTCCTCTTTGCTGCTGTTTCTCTTAGATCACTTAGACAAAGAGAGAGAGAGAGAGAGAGAGAGAGAGAGAGGAGAGAGAGAGAGAGAGAGAAAGAAACCGAGACCCAAGGAGAGACAGAGACAGAAAGAGAAAGAAAGACAGGTGACTAAAGTGGGAGGAGAAAGAGCACAAAACAGTTCGGAAGAGGCAGACAGAAGAGAAAAAGAGACACAAAGAGGGAGAGATAAGGGTGAGAGGGAGCAAGAAAGACACAGAAAGACAGAGAGTGATGGGAGTGGGGAGAGAGACACATAGGAAAGAGAGACAGAGACAGAAGTTGGGGGAAGAGAAAGAGCTTTGGGGAAGAGGGATGTGGGAACACAAATTCCCATACTCCATGTAATTATCTTTGGGATTTTTTGTCTCATTAAAGTTTTTTTGTTTGTTTGTTTTTATTTTTTACCAAAGGCATCATTCCAATAGGATTTGCTGTGTCCACCAGAGTCAAGTAACTGATTAGCATATAAACAAACATTTATACAACCTCATTCGTTTAAAAAATATAAATAGTGACAATGTTTAGGGTATTTCCCCCTTTCTCTTCATATTTTTTAAAAGACTTTATGTTACAAATTCTTCTTTATTGCATAATGCTACTCTATCATATATAGGGCATTTTGCCCAGAAGGCAGACCAAGACACATTCCTGAAGGTGAAACTTACTTGTTTAATGTTGACCCAGTCTGGTTAAAAACTAAAGAATCAACCACCCTTTAACCAACCCACAGTTTCATTACTTTTCTTTCTACCATGGAAAAATAGAAAGGATTATATTTTGGGTAGCTGGGAGAAGGGAAAAACAAACAAACTCAGAACTTCATTTTCCTGTGGTTATCTTCCCCTCCATTCCCCATTAAAAATGCCAAAAGCCCATAATTTTTTTAGTGGACTGTAATTTGAAAATTGATCAGTTTAAATAATCTTGAGAATAGAGATGAGTTTTTCATTGGGTCTTTTAGGAGAGCTATAGTGAAGAAGTCAGTGTTGGAAGCACGTTTCTGAGCGCACAGCTCCCAGTGGAGGTCACCCTGGCTTCAGGAGGCGGAACCGTAGCAGGGGCTCTGGCCCTGGAGAAGAAGTCCCTGGGAAGACTTTCCAATAAGCAGTTGAGCTGCTCCTGGCCTAGTTTGATCTTGTCATCTAATTTCCGCTGCTCGATCAGAAGTGTTGACTTCATTTTCACAAAATGTTGGTAGTCCTGGAGTTGCTCCTTAGTGAGGTAATTGGATAAGATGTCCAAAACCACACGTTCTCTCCGGTCCAGGTTCTCCTTGAGCTCCCGAGCATCTTCATGCTGGCCAGCCAACATCTTTTTCTTCTCATTTAGAGAGCTCTGCCACATCAAAAGAAGTGTATTAATTACTAAGGCAAGAAACAGTAAGGAAGAAGCAACTTTAAATGTCCTATGTGAATACTGAGGCAGAATAAGTCACTTTCCATATAAGAAATAATGCTGATGAAGTACAGAAACTCATCCCAGAAAAGCCCTAGCTTATGTCATAACTTTAGTATTATATTTGTCCAGGTGGATGGCACATGGGATAAAGTACCAGGTCTGAAGACAAGAAGGCTAGTGTTCAAATCTAGGCAATCTGTTTGCCTCAGTTTCTCCAACTGTCAAATGGAGATAATAAATAGTATCCATTTCCCAAGAGTATTGAGGATCAAATAAAATAAAATTTATATTGTGCTTAGTATAGTGCCTGGCATATTGTAGGATCTATAGAAATGCCTGGCTATCATCATCTTCAGTTACTGATCTAGCTATTAATTTTAAAATATGCCTATAATTTACTTGTTAATTTATACCAATGAATAAATTATAAATGCAAATTACAAATAACACACTAATAAAACCACAATAAATAATAAACAAATATATTAATAATCATACCACAACATACCATATACAATTAGAATATTGCAAAAAATATATTAATAAATAATAATTAAGGATGATGATAAATGTTACTTATTAAGAAGCTTCCTTTTAGGCATTCACTAGCTTCAGTCTGAAGGGATTATCTGAAGTCAGTTAAAGCTATGATATCTCTTCAGCATCTTTTCTTGGGGAGAGGAAAAGACCTAAAGGTACTGCCAAATAATCACTGTGATGACTGAATTATTCAGAATTCCTTTCTCTACCATCTTTGGACCTTGCATGAAGGAGAACATACTTATTAATGGTGATAGTTTTACATTTCTTAAATGTTTCCTTTTTGTTTTCTGGGCTTGATGACTTTTCAGAGACACAATAGAATAGAATTAGAACCCAGAGTGGGAGAGTCTATCTGTCTATTATTATTACTGTTGCTCTGACTTTCATTTTTCAGGATATGGCACCTGTGAGTTCACTGATGTAGGGAACACTAGGTGATAAAACTCTCTCAATGGCAGCCTCTCTTCAAAACCTGCCCAGGCTGGGGGCACTGAGTGATGGTTATCTATTATATAGATATTTGGTTTACTAACCAAAATCTGGATAATTATTTAAAACAGATTATTTCTTATACTGACACAAAATTTAAAATTTCAACTTGTCCACTCTTTCCCCTCCCCATGAAAAAGACATTATGTGTATATTATCAGTTATTCTGCATAGCCAAGAATAATGATTCTCAAATCTTTTGATTTCAGGACTCCTTTTCAATCTTAAATTACTGAGGCCCCCTAAATAAGTTGTTTATGTGACATATCTATAATATGTAAGACATTTTAAAATCTTAGCATTATTATGAAAATAGTGCTGACTTTATAGATTAGCCACTGAAAAAGTACTTTAGGGGCCCCAGGTTATATCTTTAGAATACTGGAATAGAAGATAAAATAATATAAACTCTGGGATGATCAATTAACTTATCTAGATACATAAATATATTAGATTTATTATTGGCCATAACAAAGGATGAATGTGAAAGATTCAAAGAAACTTGGGAAAACTTACATGAACTGATGCAGAGTGATCAGAACCAGGAAACCAAAACCACTCAGGCCAAAACTCAGCCCCTGAAAGACCTGTCTTTTCTGAGGTCCTCTCAAGTTGTCTTTGGAGGACAACTGCTTTATCCCTTCATTTTTGCTTCTCTACGATCATTTTGTGGTACTTTTCTGTCTGTTTGTGGAGGAAATCAGGAGAGCCCGGACATTTCTGACCTATTCTACCATCTTCTTAGAAGTCCTCCCTCCAAAACAACGACTACAATGTAAAGGAAAGGAAGGGGGAGAGAAATAAGCATTCACATAGTGCCTATTATATGCCAGGTGCTGTGCTCATCACATTTTGTAAATATTATTTCATTTGACCTTCACAACAATTCTGGGTGGCTAGTACTATTATTATCCTCATTTTGCAGTTGAGGAAACTGAGGCAAACAGAAGTGACTTTTTCAGAGATACAAATCTAGTACTGAATTTGAACTAAAGTCTTCCGATTCCAGGTCCAGTGTTCTATACACTATACCACCAACTTCTCTAAAGAACAACCAAAAAAATGAAACCACAAAGAAGAAATGAGAAAATATGCCATCCTCCCTTTGAAACAAAGGTGTTTACCACAGTGTCCCAAACATATTAAGCACTTCATAAATGTTCAGTAACTGGAAGACAAGTCAAGTGGGGGAGTACAGGTATAGAACATTGCATACATTGTTAGACTCAGGTAATGTCTTGGTTAGTTTTGATGACTTGCTTTATTTCATTTTTCTTATATGTTGCAAGGGATGGCTCACTAAGGAGTTGAGTGAGGCAAGTACAATTAGCAAGTAAGGTATAATAATAATATCTGGCACTTTTATAATGCTTTCTATTTCTTCACAACTGTCCTGGTATAGAGGGGTGTGTGTGTGTGTGTGTGTGTGTGTGTGTGTGTGTGTGGTATAAGACAGAGAAAGTGAAAAAAAAAAAGGGAAAGAGAAAGAGAAAAAGAAAAAGAAAGTCAATCTTAAAAGGACATTATATGAAACTAAGTTGGAAAAAAAATCAGTATAATAAGTTTATATCCCAGTACATTCATAAAAATGTTTAATAAGATTTAGTCCAATGTTTGATATGCCAGTTTTAATTTATAATTTAAATTTTAATCAGAGTGGTAAAAAAAAATTTTTTTTGACATTCAGGAGAAAAATTATTTGCAAACGTTAAAACCCAACCCATTTAAAGGTTATAAAGATCTAGTCAAGCATGCACACATTCACATGGGGGTTCCCTGAAGATTAATTAATGCTTCTCTGCCCCAAATCCCCCAGACTTTTCCCCTAAAGACTTGATCTAATACTTAGAGAAAAATAAAAACAGACGTATTTTAGAATAGATCAAGAAAATAATTCTAAAATAGTATCAATAACTTAGACCATGAACTTGAAAGGCAAGACCCTCCAAAAAAACCTTGATATTTAAATTTAACCTAACATCTATTTTATCCCCCCTTTTAAAAATGTGAATGTTATTTTTTAAGCCAGACTAAGATGGCTTCTTCTCTGCATTCCTCTATCTATATAGCATATATGCATATCTCTATAGCAGTTGAACAAGTGAGGACTGGAGGGAGGAGAAAGAATTGGAAGGAAAAAAGAAAGGATGAAAGGAAGGAGAAAAACACTCTTCTCAAGAATGTCCCTTAGGAATGGTGAATATTCAGAGCATCCCCATCTCCCCTGTGTCTATAGAATAGAGAAATCAAACTAGGCTAGTAAACTGGTGCTTACATTTAAGCTTCTAAGTTTCTTGTAAATAAAAAGCTATAATAAAAAAAAAAGCTTCTGGGTTTCTTTTCAAATGTAATTTTTCTTTGGGGAAGAAGCTTCCCCCCAACTGCCACACTGACTCTCTTTATGACTAGTTGAAGAAAAGATGATAGAAATATTTGGGAGAGGAGGGATAAAGAGAAACCTGGAAATAATGTATTCATCCCATAACTGAAATGCCAATTGTTGTTTGGCATCTGATAATCATAATAAGTGACATTCATATTAATCTTTAAAATTTACAAACAGGCATACCCCTGTGGTCCCAGTTACCAGGGAGGCAAAGACTGGTAGATTGCTTGAATTCAGGCATTCTAGGATAAAATAGGGCTATAGGGCAAATGGATGACCACCGTAAGTCCAGTACCACCAATATGGCCCACTAGAGAGTAGTGGGCCACCAATTTGTTTAAAGAGTCATGAACAAGTCTAGGTTAGACACATAGACATAGGATCAGGTTTCTAAATGGCTGCTGCATTTCTAGATTGGATGAGTGAAGGAAACCCAGTCCCAAAATAAAAGAGGTCATATTTGGTGGTCTTGGACATCTTCTAATTTTCCCCTACTCTCGTTTAATTTGGCAGTAAATTAATTTTCTTTAGCCAAAACTTTGAATTTTAGTCCAAGTGATAAAATTAGTTTGTTGCGACATCTTGGATAATTCATGTTCCTTCTACAAATCCCAATAAATCCCAATTTTCTCATCTGAAAAATGGACAAATGATCCCAAATCCTATCTAGCTTTAACAGTCTATGACTTTATGACTGAAAGGGCAAGTGGTTTTCCTCTGAGAGCATGATAGTAGAGTTGAGGAAAGCTGCTAAGAGATCCCCAAATAGTAAGTGCTTTCCAAGATGTCAAATTTAGGACTTATTATTTAAATTAGTTCTTTCTTGAATCCATTGTATTTTCAATGAATACAATGAGGTTCTGAAATTAGATCCTCCATTACCATGCCCCCTTCTTCCCTTGCTGAGATGCAACCTATGCAAACTATATACCCCAACAGTTTCCATCCTTAAATTTTTTTTTCTTTTTAATAATCAATACCATACACTAATACATTTTAGGGAGAGATAGGAGAGGGGCAATGAGGGGAGCACTTAGAGATTAACAGTTTCTTTTTCAAGTATTTCCTGGGCCAATAATTCTTTAGACAGGCCATAGTATAAAACACACACATATAGATCCTCCTCTTTTATATGTACATTTCCTGTTTCCTTAATAATATGCTAGGGGGTGAGAAGGTAGGTCTTAAGAGAAATCAATTAGTCTGTGAGTTGTTAGAGAGCAAGAACTAACTGTCTTTTGCCTTTCTTTGTGTCCCAAACATAATAAAAGTGCCTGGCTTAATAAATGTATGTTGACCTTACTTTTGTATAGATGATAAACAGCAGGAGCTCCATAAATATTTAATTGATATTAGGTTACCTACCCGCTCTTCATTATTTGCATCTTCACCCAATCCACTGAGGACATTTTCTACTCGGGCCAATCGTCCAGAGAGGGAGAGCAAAAGGTTCACAACCTTGTCCAGGTCTCCTATGAACATCTTGTATTTGTCAAATTCATTGGGCTTGCAGAGTTTCCTGATCAAAACTTCTACTTCTTCTCCAAGGGCATTATTGAGCTTGATGTCCATTAGCAAACTTTCCTTTGCTTCTTTCAGTGACTCCAGTTTAAGCTTCAGGCTTCCGATGAGTTTTGCCTATAATAAAGATGGAGTAAACACAAGGGGACATTAAATCAAGAGCAAATGTAGGCTGGTGACAGGCTTGAATGACCTCTCTCTGTCAATTTAAATTCTACTCTGCCAAGGATCGGTTCAAGAGAAAGACAGTACAAAGTGAATGGAAAAGTGCTGGACCTCCATGTATACTTATTGTGTATCTAATTTATATTTTAATGTACTTAACATCTACTGGTCATCCTGCCATCTGGGGGAGGGGGGAGGGGGTAAGAGGTGAAAAATTGGAACAAGAGGTTTGGCAATTGTTAATGCTGTAAAGTTACCCATGCATATAACCTGTAAATAAAAGGCTATTAAATAAAAAAAAAAAAAAGAAAAAAAAAAGTGCTGGACCTGCATTCAAAACTAGCTCTTCTGGGGGGCATGGTGGGTAACAATAGCAAGCATTTGGTAGGAATTATAGGTTTACAAAGCTCTTACAAATACCCTCCCAACAGTCCTGTGAATTAATAGCTATGAGTATCTCCATTTTACAGAAAAATGGAAGAAGATGAAATCTGTAGAAGCATCTGTGGAAATGGATGCAGTTGTACCTCAATGATTAGAGACTTCATCAGGGAGGGTAGCAAGACCACAGCTATGGAGGGTCATGTGAAAAGAGTTATTTTATGGCTTGCAGGAATGCATGTAACAGGTATCTTATCTATCTTAGATCAAGAGTGAAAGGGTGCTGTAGAGGCCATTTGATTATCAATGATCCCACCTCTTCCCTGCTCATCTTTGCTTGAAATGTTTCTATTTTCTTTTCATTTCTATATTTACCAGTGGTACCACCCAATACAACACTCCTTACATACATACTGCCTTATTTTGCTCTCTAGCTATTTTGTATGCTTCCCTAACTAAACTGTATCCTCAAAGAATGGTGCTTTGTCCTCTAATTTATGTATTCCTCAAAGCATACATAGTCATTGAATAGACTTGGAGTTAGTATTCTTAAAGGAGATAATATTAAAAAAATGTCTCTAATCATTTAAAGTATATTTGGGTTAAATTCTTTTAATTAACTACCTTGATATCTTGATGCCAAGAGATCTAGCAACAAGTTCCCAGCATAGTGGATAGACCCCTTATGTAAGATTGATGGGAGTGGATTAGATTGCAGTCCTTGGAAAGGTTACTCACATTGCTGAGATCATAGAGCCAAAAGACTTTTGAAATGGTTAAATTACCTATTGGAATTTATAATGAGTGAATATATATTTGAAGAAACAAAAACCAAAAGCACTGTCTTATCTGACTACTACCTGTATTACCACCTTATCACTTTCAAGATCAATATCTGGCTAAGCTGTTTGGTATTTAAATCTCTTTGCAATTTGCCCCGGCTACCTTTCCAAGTTTTCACCTGACTCCTGCTCCAAATATTCTGCAATCCAGGCATACTGAATTAGAATTAGGAATTTTCCTCCTTCTTTAAAGGCAGTCTTCTGTCCCTACAAATAATTTTGTTTAATCTATTTTTTTTTTTTTGAGGGGATCCATTTATTTATTTATTTGCTGAGGCAATTGGGGTTAAATAACTTGCCTAGGCTCACACAGCTAGGGAGTATTAAGTGTCTGAGACTAGATTTGAACTTAGGTCCTCTGAATTCAGGGGTGGTGCTCTATCTACTGCACCACCTAGATGTTGTTTAATCTAATCTAATTAAATCCTATTCCTTCAGGATCTTCTTTACCTGTTCATCAAATTTTTTCATTCCTGTGTGTAAACCTTTTTCTAGTTTTAAAGTTTTAACTTTAATTAATATAAGTTTATTTTAGTTATTTAATACTTTCACTCCCCAAGGAAATCCCAAATAGGTTCACAAAGAGTTTGAATTAACTATTTTCTTTTTCTCTTTCTCCCCACTCATTTTGATACTTCTAGAAATTCTTTTTCTTCAAGGATAAATTATGCTACCATTTACACAACTATTTGTGCACCCATACAGATAAAAGTTATTTCTTTGGGGCAGGCTAGGTGATGCAGTGGATAAAACACCAGCGCTAAAGTCAAGAGGACCTGAGTTCAAATTTGACCTCAGACACTTTTAACACTTCCTAGCTGTGTGTCCCTGGGCAAATCACTTAACCAATTGCCTCAGAGAAAAAAAAAGGTATTTCTTCCTTCTCAAATTTCTAATAACACTTTGGATCTCTTCTTTGTACTCATCACTCTTTGCCTAATATCTTAATTTTTGCATACATCTTTTCCCTTTCAGTTTATTCCCCCCACCCCCCACCCCAGGACAGTATCTTGCTGAAAGAAACTTAACTGAAAGGCATGTTTTCTAAAAAGACATCTAACTAGGAGAAAAGGCAAAAGGCAATGGGGTAAATTGTCATCTTTATATTTTAAGATGGGTAACCCAACTTGTAAAGTTGACCTGAAAGTTCAGTTTACAAAAGATTGATCAGAATATGGTGGTGAATATCCAATGAGAAATGCCTGGGGTGAGAAAGGGAATTGGGTAAATTACTCCATATAGAATATTTTAAAAAATTTTTAAAAATTTATTCTATTTTTAATTTATAGAATAAAACAAGCTTTTCCATAACATACTATAATTTTTAAAATGATTGCACATGAAACTATAAATCTATTATGTATGAACTTGCTATTCTTGTATATATGTAAAATGATTCTATATATACTTTTTATTTATCACTTCTAGAATTGTTTAAAAAAGAAGAACATGATACATATTTGTAATTGCCATGTTTCCAATAAATGAATATGGGAACCACCGCTTGACAAAAACATCCACATAGATCTTTTAAAAGGAGGCTGCTCTGCAAGTAATCCTGCCACAGGAATACGCCATGCAGTGGGTGTGCTGTGATGTAGGTGTTATAAAAAGGATAAAATTAACACTCTCAGAGGAGACTGTGCCACCCTAATCACAGAATCAGCTGAGGAACTGCCAGCACCCACTGCTGGAGAGGAAATAAGGCAGACCATGTTCTTGACAGGAGTGCCCAGGCTAGAGACACTTCTGTCCATAGAGATAACTCTTGCTTTCTAAGAGAGGAGCAGATAAGCTTGAGAGGTCTAGAAGTATGGAAGGGAAGGCAGTTGGGGAAGGTGCTGAGGGCAATACTAGAGGAAACTTCTTGGAATCAAGTGTCACTGGAAAATAACCTGTACCCAAGAAGGAGCCAAAACATTACAACATTTTCCCTTTGAGGATTGTTATCTGAGCCAAGTAAGGACAGAAGACAGCCTCTGGGGGGCAGGGGCAGCACAGAAAGCATTCCATTGTGAATTCTCCCTATTGAAGGCCCCTGGCTTTCAGCTTAGGGATAGGAATGTGGGTGAGCACCCTTGACCTTGACAATGATGACACAAAGATTTCCTATTGAACATTTTTGCATGACCTTTATGAATGGCTTTTTATACATGAAGACAAATCCCATGACTAACTTTTCAGTTTCTGTTGCTTTGTAAAAAAGAGGCTGAGTAGGAGAGATTTTATATGGTAGACATCTGTGTAGTGTTATAAAGAAGCACCTTCTGATAATTAGCAATTTGCAAAACCTGATTCTAATTACGGGTGGAGTGACTTAAAGATACAAAATCAACCAAGATTTTTGTCTTGCACAAGGTAATAATAGGTGACATTTATATATAGGCTCCACAGTTTGTAAAATGTTGTTCATATCTTATCTGTAAGGAATGCAATTATAATTATACCCATTTTAAAGATAAGGAAAATAATAAGTGACTTGCCTAAAGTCACATATTTTGTGGGTACCTAGGCAAGATTGGGATTAGATCTTCCAGCCTCCAAACCAAGTACTCATCCCTTAACAAAAAAAAAAAAAAATTGTTGACTTTGTCCAATTAAGAACATTAGGCTTTTTTGGGGAACTGCTAAATATCATTATATATCTTGGATATAATTTGCTATGTGGGGTTCTGATTCAATTTGCTTCAAGGAGGACTTCTTCCTTAGATAGGGACATGTATGTTATATTATTTCAGTTTCTCCATGACCCCATTTGGGGTATTCTTAGCAAAGATATTGCACCAGTTTTCCATTGCCTTCTTCATCTGATTCTATAGATGAGGAAACAGGCAAACAGGGTTAAGTGACTTGCCCAGGGTCATACAGCTAGTAAATGTCTGAGGGCTGAATTTGAACTCAAATATTGCTGACTCCAGGCCTGGCACTGGATTTATATGGCTGGTGATACCATCTATCACTTAAGAATGTAAATTCTTATCTAACCATTCTGGAGAGCAATTTGGAACTATGCTCAAAGGGCTATAAAATAGTGCATACCCTTTGATCCAGCAGGGTCACTAGTATAAGGAAATCATAAAAAAGGGAAAAGGACTCACATGAGCATTAAAAATGTTTGTAAGCAACCCTTTTTGTAGTGGTAAAGAACTTGAAACTGGAGGGGATGCCCATCAGTTGGGGAATGGCTGAATAATTTATGGTATATGAAAGCAAAGGAATATTATTGTTGTTCTATAAAAAAGGAGGAATAAAATGACTTTAGAAAGGTTCAAAAAGATTTGCATGAATTGATGTTGAGTGAAACAAGCAAAATCAAGAATACATTGTAAACAGTAACAGCAAGATTGTGTGATGATCAACTATGATAGACTTGGTTCTTCTCAGTGGTTCAGTGATCCAAAGCAATCCCAATAAACTTTGGGTAGAAAATGCCATCATCAGCCAGTGAGAGAACTATGGAGACTGACTATAAATCAACACATGCCAGGTTCACTTTTTTTCTTCTTCTTCTTTTTTCCTCTCTCATGGTTTTTCCCTTTTGTTCTGATTTTTCTCTTCCAACATGGTTTGTAAAGAAATGTGCACTATATATATTTACATACATATACACACGTAAAGAATGTACATGTATAACCAGAAAAAACAAACAAACAACAGAAATTGAAAAAGAATGTAAATTATTGGGGGCAGCTAAATGGTGCAGTGGATAGAGCACTGGCACTGGAGTCAGGAGGACCTGAATTCAAATTTGACCTCAGACACTTAATACTTCTTAGCTGTGTGAACCTGGGCAAGTCACTTAACCCAAATTACCTCATCAAAAAATGGAAATTCTTCAAATTTTGATTCCCTGTTTTAGAAAAGAAAAATATATTGTGATATCTAGTTTCCCTTAGAAAGGGATTTCTTAATTACCAGGGTTACCCGGAAGTTTCATCACATAATATAGGTACCCTTGTCTAGTGAAGCTGATGAATTCCTCACAATGTTTTAAAATGTATAAAACACATAGAATTACAAAGAAAACAGGTGATATTATTTTGCACATATTCAAAGATTTTTTTTTTTTAAATCCACAGATCCAAGATTAAGAACTATTTTACTAGAGCCAGAGGATGTGGATTCATATACCTCCTCCTTTGGTCCTCAGTTTTCTCATCTCAACTAGGTTAGACTAGGTGACTTTTGAAGTCCCTTCCAGATTAAAGCTCCTTTGATTCTTTGTCATACTGAAGTTCGGCACATAGATAGTGCAACTGGTGACAGTACCAGCCTGAAGTTGGGGGTATTTGCCATTAGTCAAGGAATGGCTGACGTAAGAGACAAAGATTGTTTCCTAAAATATGGAGGAATAAGAACCTGGCCTGGTAAAGGAAATACTCCATGGACAAAATCAAAGTTCTTTTGAAGTCCTGGAGTAACATTTTGTTGATAAGAAGTGCTGATTGGTGTCCTTGCCTCAAGTTTTTCCATTCTAGTTTACTCTCCACTCAATTGTCATAGTGATCTTCTGGCCTGACCACTTCCCCCATTTCTCACCCTTCCCCATTCAATAAACTCCAGTGGGCTCCTTGCTATCTCCAAGATCAAATATAAAATCTCCTTTTTGACTAAAACGTGGACCTTTTCTACTTTTCCAGTCTTCTTTCAAACCCAGTCCCCACTACATATATTTTTGCAGTCCAGGGACACTAGATTGTTTGCTTCATCTCCTGACCCCTAGCATTTTCACTGGTGGTCCCCCATGCCTGGAATCCATGCCTCAGTCTTAGTGTCTTCTCTCTGAGATGATCTACAATTTTCCCAGTACATATCTTGTTTGTAGTACATGGTTGTTTGCATGTTGTCTCTCTCATTAGATTGGGAGCTCCTTAAGGGTAAGGACTGGTTTTTTGTTTTTTTTTCCTTTGTGACCTCACTTAGTACAGTGCCTTAATAAATTTTTTAACTGACTGACTACATTCTTGGTTGTAAAGCAGGGGATTCCCCAGTTTTGAACTTGCCTTCTTTTCATTGACATCTAGTTGGTCATCATCCTCATTTCCCTCTGCAGGCATGGATTTGAGTTTATTTAGAAGCTCCGCCTTTGGTGCAGACACATTATAATAGGCAGGACAGTTGATCAACATTCCCACTCTTTCTTTCTCCGTGCTCCTAAATCACAAAGAATAAATATAAAGAGACATCATATATTTAAATCAGAGTCAAAATAAGTTCCTATAAGATAGCCATTTTTATAATGTTGAATTTTTATTCTACTTCAATATTTTTCCTGGCAAACTAGCATTAAATACTTAATGAAATAATAGCCATGTAATTATATTTCTAAGTGGTTCCTGAATATGAGTACAAGGAAATTTTTAGTTGGCAAATTCATAGTAGAAAGTTACAAGAAGCAGTAGAAATTCAAGGAAGTTTTAAGTGACTTACCCAAATATGGTGATATTTCAACATGTTCAATTCTTATTGTGGATTAAAAAACAAAACAAAACAAAAAACAAAACTCTACTCTTCACAGGATGGATGTAAGAACTACTAATTATTGCCTTAATGAACATATCTAGGAATTGAGAAATTTGTGTTTTAGTCCCATTTGTATTATTGTCTAACCAAGTTACAAGCTTTTTTTTTTTTAAGACTACAAGCAAGATCCTACTGAGGGAACAAATAATTCTGCCTGTATGAGTGAGGTTGTTCAGTTGCTCTGACATATCTGACTATTTGTGATGCCACAGACTTGTCTATGTGATTTTCCTGGCAAAGATCCTGAAGTAATTTGCTGTTTCTGTCTCTAGTATGTCCCTATTTTATAGGCAAATAGGATTTAAGTGACTTGTCCAGGATCACACAACTATTAAGTATCTGATGCCGGATTTGAATTCAGATCTTCCTAACTCCTGACTCTATCCACTGTACCACCTAGTTGCCCCTAAGTTAGGTATTTTTTTTGATATGTATGACTTCAATAGTCTTTTGAATTATTAAAGGTTTATTTGATAATTTAGCCTCAAAAGGGCTTTCAGTTAATTCCCTTGTATTTATATTGTACCCAGATCAAACAGATACAGATAGTAGATGTTTAATATATTCTAGTTACCAACAAAAAAGCAAATTTTTTTTCATAAACTAGCATGTTGAAAAATAGGAGAAAATGAAGTCATGTCTAACTAGTCTAGTTGACTTAAAATCGGGTATTGTTTTTTAGACATTTTATGTGACTAATAGGGGTAGATTCTGATTTTTTTGATGTCTATAGAAGCTTATGCTGAAACATAACAAAGTAAAATGCTTCTTTCTACCAGTAGGTGGCGTAGACTAGTCTTTTGCAAATTTCCTAGTCTCAAATCCTTGAAACACAAAAGGGTATTAATATTGCAGACCAAAGTATGTTTTTAATAATCCACCAAAATTTTGCTGGGAAACCCCTTTAAAGGAACTTATTTTCAAATAAAGATATTCTTTCTGGCAAGTTCTTCACATTGATAATTAGTCATCATTAATATAATGTAGGAAGGGCCATTTATTTCAAATCTTAAAAAATGGATAAATTTCTAAAGGATCATAATTATGTGGTTGCCCAAACAATGTATTTTTATTTTAACTGAATTCTTTTGAGTTACTGGATGGAAGGACAAAATGATAGTTATATAGACTCAGTTCAAGCAATTGATTTCCCACTCTAACAGTTGCTAGTACTTCAAAATTATCTTGTATTTACTTTGTATGTGTATATTCATCCATCTACCTGCCTACCTACCTTTATTTATTAAAAAAATTAAAAATTTATATTTATAAAAATTAATAAATGTTTGTTTCCCTTTATTCCCTCTTCCCACCTTTAAGGAATGGCATAGATCTGCTATAGCTAGCTAGTATGCATTTGGGAAAGTCTACTCTATGATCACAGAATAGGGGTAAACTCCTTGGTCATTATTAGGGCAAAACCTATGACTGACCATGTTCTAACTAGAAGGTAGTTAATAGAACTGGACAGCATTTATGAGCTCATACAAAGACAAATAGCCTTAGAAATAAAACACAACTCTTTTTTAAGGGATTCACATTTCAGGTAGGGACAGATGGCTTCTGAAGTTCCTTTCTACTCAAAAATTCTAATTATTTCACTTTCAAAATGCTATTGTTTCTGTTTGTTATGCAGAATAAGTTGGACATTTCTAACAAGCTAAGCTCATATTTGAATAAAAGACTATTGCCTTTTATTTAGTCTAAAGCATTTGCTAGATTTGTGAAACTACTTGCTGCCAAGTACCTGCCTAATATGTCAAGCTACATAATTTTCATTGAAAGATAAAAAAAATTTAAATTATTATTGCAATAAAGCAGTAATGAAAGAAATCAGACAAAAACCATCATTATCTTGAAGGGCTGGACTAATCTAGTAAAAGCAACCAAAAGACTAAAAAAATTAAAAGGAAAAGATGTCAACATGCTTGCTGGTGATGTGGTACAGCTGGGTGTTGTACTCAGTATTGCAAAGGTATTAAATGAAGTTCTTTATCAGGCACAATAGTTTGTTCTTTTTCAGAACTTCCCAGATTTTCAGGATAGGAAAACACTGGACCTTTCCCCAGCTCTTTGGAAGAAACCACCAGTCTTACATTTTATTCCCTCCCTTTGATTATTCATGCACTGAAATTCTTAATCTAAGCTATTTGCTACTTCTTTCTTTTTCCTTGGCCTTTGAAACTTTTCACCATGCTTTACTTCCCCAGGAAACTCATCACTGAAAATTCTCACCATGCTGCAAGATTCAATCTGCCTTGTATTGACATCAGTAATCTCTGCCCTTATGAATAAAGGACAGAGCCTAGAGCCTAGGTTCTCAGCACAGTTTTCTCTCTAGTTCCCTCCAGTTAATACTGCTTTGGATTTCTTCTCCATGTAGAGGCTTTTCTTGCCTTTCAACCTACTTCCTACTCTTCTCTTCTGTCTTGTCTTTTGCCCTCCTTTTATGTTATTCTGCCCCATTAGTAAGTTTCTTGAGGGCAGGGGCTGTTTTTTATTTGTATTTATATCTATAACACTTAGCACAGTGCCTGGCACATAATAGGTGTTTAACATATTTTTATTGGTTGACTGTGCATTAATCCTGGAGGGATGAAATCCTGTAGTTGTTGTGAAACTGGCCCAAATGATTTATGGAAGCAGAGTCTGTTTTTTTCAAACCTTCCCCCCCCCCCCTTTTTTTTTTTTAACTGGGCTTCAGGCTCAATGATGTCAGGGATTGCCTTTTATCCTTCTGAGGTGATTAATAAATGTTTGTTGAATGAAAAAAGCTTCCAAAGATAAAATATCATTAAGGTTTTGGGGCAAGGAAGATACCTGTGATTGATTGATGCGAGGTCTAGGATAATCATATGCCAAATGTCAAGAATTTTGAATTTATTTGCAAAATCATAGAACCCTAGATTCAGAGCTAGAAGAGAACTTTTGTGTGATTTTATTCAAATCCAAGATTTCAAATTAATTACTCTTTCACTGTTATCCTCTCTTGTCAAAGGTACTACTGAAATTCTCATTTTTCAGATGAAGCAACTGAAGTTTAAAAAGTGAAATGATTTGCTCAAAATCACCCAACTAGTGGAAGAGGCCAAATTTGGTAGAGGTTTTCCTGATCCCCAAACCTACTAATATATCCATTAGGCCATACACTATTTTTCCTGCACAAGGAATAGCCAATAGGTAAATTGTAAATCTAATGCTTAACAGGGACTTACCTACTCCCTTCAGATACTGGGAAACTGGTACTTCTTTGTATTGCCTTTCGCTGTGTATTGCTTTCCTTCAGGGAACCTGGGCCTTGTGGAAACAAACCTTCCATCAGGTCCATGGTAGTCTTCATTCTGGAATCTGGATCCAAAATACCGGCAAGGGATTTGTCTTGGTGAACAATCTGCTTGACCAAACTCTCTCTCCTGATGTCCTCTGGTGTTTTCTCAGGGCTGGGATTGCTCTTTTCCACTTCCTGAGTCGGGTTGCCAGGCTTCTGGTTGAGACTTTGGGCCTGTGTGGAAAGCATCTGCTCTGGGCTAGAGTGCTCCACATGAGTTCCGGTCGACTGGTGCTGGCCATCAGGAGTGGGTAATGAGGTTGTCTGCTTAGCTCCTAGAGCTTTGATGAAAATGTTGGATTTAGAAGCTGGGGTTGGGCTGCTCCTTTGAGAATCTGCAATCGTCAACTTGGACAATCTTGTGGAATTGCTGTGGGAAAGCAAAAGGGATAATAAATGGAAACATAAGGGACATAACATAATAATGTAACATAATAGTTGAGAGCTAGTTGTGGCTATGAGAAGGGGAGCTCTTTCATGAAAAATAGAAAAAGGGCAGGGAGAGAGAGGATCCCTGGAGGGCAGAACTATGACAAATGGGTACAGGAAAGTAAAAGAGAAAAAGATTTCTACTCAAGGAAGAACTTCAGACTTCATAATTTGATCTATCCTCAAATGAAATGGGCTATTTTGTAAGTTCCCTCTGCAAGGTCAAACTCATTCCTAGGGTAGCCCCAACCAGATTAAAATGTAATTGGAAAATAACAAATTAAAATACAAAGCAATTTAATATTAATTTGTGGTTTTCTAAGGCAACATGTTCCTGGAGAGATTTTTTCCTATTTGAATTTGTCCCTAGAGGATCTGTAAGTTTGTTTATTTATGTTTTGGTGAAGCAATTGGGGTCACACAGCTAGTAAATGTTAAGTGTTTAAGGTTGAATTTCAACTCAGATCCTCCTGACTTCAGGTCAGTACTCTAGCCACTGTGCTATCCAGCTGCCCAAAGTTTATTTATTTTTTAAAAAATTATATGAACTTTGAAGTTCCCCAAGTTCCTCAGATCAAGGCTTTTTATTCTGATGAGCTAATAAACACAGGGTTTCTTATCATAAACTTGTTACTTTAAATATCAGTTTCCTTTGTAATCCCATGAGTTTTTTTTTAAACACTAAGTCTTGTTTTTAAAAAAACTTTTTCTGAAAAGGGGTTGTTAAGATTGCCAAAAGGTCCACCACAGACAAAATAGGTGAAGAAGCTCTAAGAAGACAATTGCTCTGATAGCTTTATTTCCTTAAGGACTCTGAACTCTGTAGTCATATTCCTCCTCAATAGAGAAGTTGCAAACTATCTAAAAGGAAATTAAATAGCCTTCTCCAAGATGTGTCAGTGGGTATGTGGTTGTGGAATTCTTGCCTCTGAATTCCCAGGACTCTTAAACTATTGAGAGATAATTGAGTAAATCTACTGTTGATGGATTCATACGGGGCTTGTTTCTGATTTCAAATAGATCATCCATGCAAGGGAGATCATTGCATTGATTGGTTTCTCTGATCTCTGGCTTCCCTCTCTACAATCAACAAGCCCTCTGAATGAATAAAATTGGGTCATTCTTTGTAAAGATTCCATGGGCAAACACTGGGATAGCCATCTCCAACTGAGTTGGTTTAGGACATTTGCCTCCAAATCAGGCTATCTTGTGGTCACTAGAAGGAACATTGACATGAATTAGAATCTGAGGAGAATATCACACACTGTGGAAAACTTATCTAAACTCAAGGCATGACCTGTCCTAACCAGAATTCTCCTCACCTGGTACAGGTGTCTTCATAAGTTTCATTGGTTGGGGCTCCTGATGCTTCATATATAATTGGGGAAGGAGGAGGAGGAAACTCTTCCAAGCTGTTCCTCAGTGTTTTCCGGTCCTCAGAAGGAGGTGAAGGAGGTGAAGGAGGAGGAGGTGGAGGGGGTGATGGTGGTGGTGGGGGTAACATGGACAGAGTTTTGAAAGTGGAACTGGGTCTCAAATCTTGCACAAACACGTCATCATCACCTTCGTCCTGAAGGGATGGGATGGCTTGAAAGGCTGATTCAGATATTCTGAGGGAGATCTTTCCAGGCCCGGTGAAGAGTCCTAGGGGACTGTTGGGGTTAGATGTAGTGTTTGGGTTGGGGAGGCTCTGGCGTTGCTCATAGTGCTTCTGACTTGGTACCCCAGAAGATGAAGAGGGCTCCACTGAGTTGTCGTCTCTGAGTGAGTGGGCCCATTTCACTCGAGAGGGAGGAGGCTTCTGAGGTAGAGGTCCCTTATTTTTCTTCATTCCATTTTCGGCTAAACTCTCAAGGCAGTTGTCTTCAAGGTCTCTTGGATTATGGGACTGTGTCAGGATGTGACCATTATTTCTGAAGACAGCTGCAGGTGTGTCCATTGGAGAAGATTGCCTACCAGCTGGGGCATCTCTGTCTGCATACAGGTAAGGCTGAGAAGGATAGGTGGAGTTGGTCTGAGCTGATTTAAAAGGGTTAATCTGTGAGGATTTTGCGTCTATGAAAGGACCTTGCCTTCCTCCTGGTGATGGCCCAAAGGCTGGAGATCTGTTGATAGGCCTTTGAGGTTCTAGGGTCTTGGAACATTCCATGAGAACAGATGATCCATTTGGTACTTTGTGAGGCCCTGGGTGATGTGTAAGAGATGATTTCTCTTCATAGCTTCTTTCTGAATAATTAAACTGCCTAGAGTGAGAAATAAGCACAGGAGCAGCAAATATGAAATGAGAAGACAAAAGCCGAGGGAAGATGTACCTCACAGATTGCCAAGAGCCTCCGGTGGGTTAAGAAGGCCCCCTCAGAGAAATAGAACTGTTTTCTCTAATCTTTCACAGGAAGTCAACTATCTTTGCAAATCCAGGTCAGAGATAAGTAACGGATTCTACAGGAAGGAGCTGATGAGGTATTGGGTCAAAAATAGCACTTGAGGTAAGGAAAAGCTATTAAGAAAGAGAAGAATGAACTTACTAACTCCTCTAAGAGTTTGAGAAAACTGCTCTAGGGTTATAAGCAAAGAAGGGAACACTTCAGTGATATATAATATAATATAATATGTGCATATACACATACATATATCTTATACATATGTTACATATATAATTCTTCATTGGAAAAGAAAGCTTGTATAGAAAAATATTTGTGAGGGCTAGTTTAAAGCTTTTATTTACAAGATTCAATTAAGTTCCTAATATTCTTTTTCTTCAAATATGAAGATGGGAGTTTTGGTTTTTAAAAATGTATTATTGAAAGTTATGTGTTGTTTAACATATTAGATTACTTATTGCATAGGGGAGGGAGTGGGGAGAAGGGAAGGAAAAAAATTTGAAACACAAGGTTTTGCAAAAGTGAATGTTAAAAACTATGCATATGTTTTGAAAATAAACTTTAATACAAAAAAAAAGTGTGTGTGTGTGTGTGTTTGGAAGTGGGGAGGTAGGGTTGAACTGGGAAAGGCCAGGGGTAAGGGGGAAAAAGAGAGAGAAAAAGACAAAAGACAAGAGACAGAGAGAAAGAGAGATTGTTGTCTTTGCCAAATTGAGATTTCTGACTGGGGTCTCATATCCTAAGGAAAGAGCTATCAATGCATTTTTATAACTTTCTAGGGCAGAGAGAAAATGACTTGCCATCTCACTAGCACAATATATTACAACCAGTATTATTCAAAGTGGGAGAGGTTCTGAGAATTAATTTTTTTTCTTTCTCTGCTTAGGGGATTTTTGAATACTATATTTAAAAATTACTATTTTGAATAGCAATTTTGAACATGATTTTTCCTTTTTTTTTTTTTCAAACATATTCCTCTAGCATGAGACATATTTTTTACTCTGAAAATGTTAATTTTATTTTTCTTATCAGATTCTGAAATTTGGAGTTAAATTTAACTGTTTTTCTTACTATTTTCTAGAAAGAATTTGGGGAGATTTCATAATTTTGATATCCAATCTGAGTGATACTCCCTCTTTCATTAGTGTGATGGTCTGGGTTTTAAAAAATCCTGTTAATATTTTGCTTATTTGGGGGGAAATTTATTTTTTAAACTTTTCCCCAATGTCTTATAGCTATAAAAATCAATACACTATATTCCTACAATGAATACATATTTAAAGGTCTGCTATTCAATGCTGCTAATAATGTAATACATTAAAAAAAAAAACCCTTGATGTGGCTATATCAGTAACTGTGAGTTTAATGCAGTGACATAATTGTATATGAATTATGAGTACAACAATGTGATTCTCCAGAAGTAAAAAATGTAGCAAGGTTCCCCTAGAGAAGCAGGCAGTAATTACTTCTGGATTAAGGAGCAGATAGTATGTGGTGATTGTGGGAGGAATTAAAAATGTTGTGTAGGAATTAATACCAAGATTGAAGAAGGGAAAGATTTCAGTAAAGATTCACAGATTGTAATGTGCAAATCCCCTGAGGATAGTTGATTATCTCAGTGAGTCTGAAGACAAAGAGAGTTTTGGTATTTATACACTTGACTGGGAACTTTCAATAAACTGTAGCTCCTTCCCCAATGAGTAGGTCTAAATTAGAGGAATAAGCATGATCCTTAAAAATCATCAGATGCCAAGCATAAATAATTCAAAAAGAGGCAAGAAAAAAAAACACCATATGAAGATTCCAACTATATGCAATCTAAATGTTGTTGTTGTTGTTTTTAAATGCCATTGGTTGGCTACATATTTGTAGATATGAGATCTGATAGATCAGATGCTAGATGCAAACTTCTTAAATCCTTGGATCCTTATTGAATGTGAACAACTTGTCTGTTCCTATTGGTGGGTTTGAAAATGTACAGTAGAAATCTAGTATGCTTTATGGATGGTCTCTGCTTTTGGACTGCCATATTATCCCTCATCTGATCTTCAGGGCTTGATATGGCTAACCTAATTTTTAATGTTAGATTTCTCCAGCAGGATAGTAATTGAAATTGTAATCTGATGTTTAATGATGCAAATCTTTTAATTAACTTCATCATGCTACTTGTATCCTGAGGCTTCTTAGAGAGATATACCAGGTTTTGTAAAAAAGGCAAAAAACAAAACATTAACATTAATCTTTCAGATATCTGGCATAACAATGATAAACATGAAAACTTGAAGGAAGCATGAGAAAATTTATAGGAATAGGTATAATATGAAGAGGGTAGAACCAAGAAAACAAGATATACAATGACAACAAAGAAACTGGAAAGAACAAAATGTCATAGAGGGAAAAAGAGCAATAGTCACAAAAGCATTTAGGAGAAAGTCACTCTCTCTCTGTCTCTCTTTGCCTCTGAGTCTCTGTGTGTGTGTATGTGTTTGTGTCTATGTCTCTCTCTTACTCTTTTACACATACACACATATATATTTTCACTGATTGAATCCTATGACTCTCCTTTCTGCTTCCTAGTTTCCCTCAAGTCTCAGCTAGAATCTTACTTTCTACAAGAAGCCTTTTGGCTTAATGTTAGTGCCTTCCCTATCTTCACCTTATTCTCTCTATATCTTGTTCGTAAATAGTTGCTAGCATGTTTTATCACCCATAGGACTATGAACTCCTTGGTGGCAGGGACTATTTTTCTATTTTTTTAAACCTTTCTTTGTATAGTACAGTGTCTAGGACATAGTTCTTAGTCAACACTTGCTGACTAATTGCAATGGCCCATCATAAAATTAGAAATTTGGTGATAAATCATGTTCCCACCTTTTGACATAAAGGTAATAGATTAGATGTAGTGACTAATTGCAATGGCCCATCATAAAATTAGAAATTTGGTGATAAATCATGTTCCCACCTTTTGACATAAAGGTAATAGATTAGATGTAGAGAATGATTCAGCTAGGTGGTACAGTAGACTTGAGTTAAGATAGCCTGAATTTAAATCCAATCATTTACTAAGGGACCCTAAGCAAGTCACCCCTGCCTGCCTTAGTTTTCTCCCTATAAAAAGAAGGTAATAATAGCATGTATGTTTCAGGGTTGTGAAGATAAAATGAGATGATATTTTTAGAGTGCTATGCAAATTGTTAGTTATTATGCTTTCAGATACAGCCAATGTGTGAATTTGTTTTTGTTTGACCATATTTATCTGTTACTAGGGAGGATATGTCAGTTAGGTTGCTGGGAAGTGATAAAGAATAGAATGTCCATTTGAAAATCTATTTAGGAGAACAGATATTCAGAAAAGATGAGAGAAGGTGGGGCAATTTTACTATTGTATTAAATTTAACAAAATAAAACTGCTCTCATAATTTCATATACTATTTTTCTTTTCTATTCTTTACATATTGAAATATTTAGATTTGTTGATATCTTTAGATTATAATAAAATTTAAAAAGATTTCTCTCATAAAGAGAAGGAAAAATAAACTTTTCATAATGGCCCATTTTGTAGTCTGAGAACCAAAAGACTTTTTGTAGGTCAAGGAGTTTTAGACCTTGATTTCAGATAAGAGGATCCTGAAAGTGTCTCTCCCCCCCATCCTTTCCATTTTCCATCTCACCTCTTGTGGATCCTGATAGATTTTCAAAGTGGGGGTGAGCCTTGACCAGGGATGAAAGATTAGCTAGCACATGCTTCACCCTAAGTACTGCAGCCGGAAAGACAGCTTTGCGATGAAATTAATCCTGGCTAAGGCAGTAAGAATAATCTTGGAATGCTGCTCTTGGCAGACTAGCAGGTAATCTAATAACCTACTTCCTGTTGGAGTACATTGCAGAACAAACTAATGTAAACTGGGAAAGGGAACAATAGCTATTTGAAATAGGGAACACAACTGTGGAATTGACATATAAATAAAAGTATTTTAATTAAATAGCAGGGAAAAAAGAAAAGAAGCAAGCATTTATTAAGCACCTATTATGTACTCTTAAGTGATTTATAGATATTACCTCATTTGATCCTTACAAGAATCCTGGCAGATAGGTGTTATTATTAGCTTCATTTTATTTTATTTTTTTTTAAAACAAGAAAATTGAGGCAAGCAAAGGTTAAATGACTTGACCAGGATCAGACATCTAGTAAGTGTTCAAGGCCAGATTTGAACTCCATTCTGTCTTATTTGAGACCTCATGTTCTATCCACTATGTCACCAGCTGGCTCCCTATGGCAGCACAAGCCTATAATTCCAGCTACAAGGGAGTCTGAAGCTAGAAAATGCCTAGAGTTCTGAGCTCCAGTGCACTAAATTGTGTGATGAGTTACCAGGGTACATCAGGAGAGATGAACCAGCC
The DNA here is from genome assembly GCF_902635505.1 of Sarcophilus harrisii. NCBI lineage: Eukaryota > Metazoa > Chordata > Mammalia > Dasyuromorphia > Dasyuridae > Sarcophilus > Sarcophilus harrisii. Next base: position 157,254,289 of record NC_045431.1, read on the forward strand.
CAAGTCACTAAAAAAGCAAATCAAAGGTGTTATGCTGAGCATCAGGCTTCTGCATCCCCCCCACCCCCCTCCAGGTAGAGATGAACAAATTCCTTAACTTCTCAATGCCTCAAGTAACAATTTGGAACTCTTTGACCAGTACCAGAGGACCAAGTTTCCACAACAACATTATCACAAATCCAGACCAAAAAGACAAACAAAATCAGAGCCAGACCACATGGGCTGGTTCTATTTTATGACACCAGAACCACAGGAGGACACTTCACAGGCATAAAAATTCTCTTTGGAAGTTTCCACTTAAAAAGTTGTTTTTTTCCTTTTAGGAAAATCTCAAATATTCAGGTTTCATCTAGATGTCTATTATGTCTCCCTTCCAAGAAGGGAGGCAGCTAAGTTACGCCATAGCATACAGACTGCTGGGCTTGGGAGACCCTGAAGACCTGAATTCAAATGCAGTCTCACACACTTACTAGCTGTAGGACCTTGCAGAAGTCACTTAATCTGTTTATTTAGGAAGTGGGTGGCTCAGTGGACGGAGTGCTGAACCTTAGATAGAGTCAGACCTTAGTTTAAATCTGGTCTCAGATACTTACTAGCTGTGTGATCTTGGGCAAGTCACTTAACTTGTTTACCTAAATTCACTGGAGAAGGAAGTGGCAAACCACCCTAATATCTTTGCTAGGAATGGACAACATTGGCATGCTGTGGTCCACAGGATCATGAAGAGTTGGACATGAGTGAATGATATAATAGTAACAAAAACCCTGAGAAAGTCACTTAATTTTAACTTCTTCAGTCTCCTTAACCATAAATTGGGGTTCATAATACCACCTATATTTCAGAGTTGTTGTGAGAATTAATATTTCTAAAGAGCTTAGTGTTCTGCATATAGTAGGTGCTTAATAAATGCTTATTGCTTTCCTCCTTCTGTTAAGGGATCTTTAATAGCTAATTCTTTGAAAAACAAAACAATAATCTGCAAACAATATTAATAAATGTGCTTACTCTCTTCCCTTTTCTCATTAAAGGATTTTTGTTAATACTTTGAACAATAAAACCACATTCCCCAAACTTCATTATTCTAGAATTCTAGAAATTTTGCCTCAGGTAATTTTCCTTTTTTAAGGTTTCCATCAATTGGGTAATGGCTCAATAAAATGTGATACGTGTTTGCAATGGAATATTATTGTTCTATGGGAAACAATGAGCAGGATGCTCTTAGGGGAAAAAAACCCTGGAAAGTCCTCCATGAACTCAAGCAAAGTGAAATGTATTGGATACAAAGTAATAGCAATGTTCTGGGATGACTAGCTATGAATGACTTTGCTCTTCTCAGTAGTACAGTCATCCATGTCTACTCTAAAGGACTTATGAGAAACAATCCTATCTATATCCAGAGATGGAACTATGTCTGAATATAGATTGAAGTATATTTTCTTTCCCTCTCTCTTTTTATCTCTCACTTAATTTTTCTTTAGGTTGGGAGATTTTTATGGAAATGTTTTGCATAACTTCACATTTGATTTCTTAATTATGTGTGGGGATAAAAGAGAGAACCTAGAACTTAAAAATTTAAAAAACAAATGTTAAAAAATGTTTTGAATGTAACTGGGAAAAGATATTAAATAAATAAAATAATTTTCCTATTTCAGTGTCTCGTTTTATAGACTAGCTTATGAAGGGATTCTTCTCCAGATATTTCCTTCAATGTGATTTGGGATAAAGAGTGAATATATAAGACTTTCTTAGGATAGAATGAAGAAGAGGAATCTGCTCTGCTCAAGACTCTGACTTCAAGGAAGGGAAAAAGCATTAAATGCCTATGCTGTCCCCAGCATTGTTCTAAGTTAATTACAAGTATTATGTCTAGGTTGATCTCCTAAAAGCAAACAAATTTCTTGTAAAGTCCTCACACTCAAATCCTAATGTATAATTATTCATCAAAGGCATATTGAAAATGCAAAAGTAAAAAGCATCTGTTTAAAGCTGGATGTTGGATGTTTAAAGTTGGTAACACACTGACTACTGTGTAGAGTACTGCCAAAATTCATGAATTGTCTTTCATTTATTTGCTTATAGAGCTGTGAAAGAAGTGTGTGTGTGTGTGTGTGTGTGTGTGTGTATGAGAGAGAGAGAGACAGACAGACAAAGAAACACATATAGAGAAGACAGAGAACGAGACAGAGACACACACAGAGAGAAGATAAGAGAAGACACACACAGAAACACCCACACACAAAGGGAAAACAGAAACTTATACACACACAGAAGACATGGAGAGAAATACACGTGCAGAGAGAGAGAGAGAAGATAGAGAGAAAAATACACACAGAGAGAAAGTCAGAGAAAGGCACACACACACTGAGACAAAAACAAAGAAAGAAACAGACAGAGAAACAGAGAACACTACATATGACCTTGTAAGAAAAGGAGGCTGCAAGTAATATGCGTACCTGGATCCAGGGCCAGCTGTGCAGGATGGAGTCTTTCCAAGAAGGTTGTGATCAATATTTCCCCTCAGAAGCAAATCCTTGAATAGAGAAGGATCCCAGCATTACTGACCACCCAGAGGTTCCTTCACAGAACAAGGTTATTCCTTAGGAAGAGCCCTATGCTAACTTCCCAACTGAAACCACTGAGGCGAGTTAATTGTGAAGTTTGGCCCATGACTCTCAGCTCAAATTTTAAATGGGATCTTTTGTTTTCAGATGACTTTATGGTCTAACTGTCTAAAGCAGCAGGAAGGAAAGAAGGAAAATAGGTGGGAAAGGGCAGGTAACACACCTGAATTTTAAAATGAGCAAAAGCTCTCAAATGAATTAAGCTAAACCCAATTCAGCAAAGTTAAGAGGATTTGGGCCAAACAGATAATCAGAGTGAAGGAAATTCCTTTCAGGAGATTTCCCCATGCAATATCATTCCCCCTTGATAAAATAGGACCATAGTTTTAGAGTGGAAAGAAACCATTAGTAGAGTCCATTAAGTCAAATTCCTTCCTACCTCTGTCTTTATTTTATAAATAAGGAAACTGAGACACAGAGAGGCTAAAAGCCCAGAGTCACACAGCTAGTGAGTACCTTGGGTAGGATTTGAACTCAATCCTCAAAGCCACCAGATGCAGTGCCTTCTCCATTCTATCTCTCATAGAAGCATAATTTGTTCAGCAGGTGTATTTAGGTGCCAGTATTTTGAAAACAGCATGATTTGGTGCTTGGAATTAGGCCTGATTATGATAATGATGTTAATATCATCCTTGTCCGATTTTACTGAGATGAAAGTTCTCTAATGATCTCTTCTTTTCCCACCTCAAAATATGACTCCACTATTTTCATTAAATTTGAACAAACTTCTGAAAATCAACTGAATCCTCAAAAACTGAGAAAATTCTACTTATTTACTAACAATTGCACTCAGGGAGGTACGGATTCATGGGTCTTAAAATTAAATAAGCACCAGAAATGTAGACCACCTACTTTTTCATTCTAATTGGCAGGTGGCTTCTGTGGGGTCATTTATATTTCTATAAGACAAGGGGCAGCTTGGTGGCACAATGGACAGAGTGCAAGGCCTGGAATCAGGAGTACTTGAGTTCAAAACCAGCCTTAGACATTTAGATGCTGTGTGACCCTGGAAAAGCCTCAGCTTCTTCATCTGTAAAATGAGCTGGAAAAGGCAATGGGAAACCATTCCTAGAATCTTTGCCAAGAAAACTCCAAATAGGATCATGAAGAGTTGAAAAATGACTAAATAACATCAAATAATAATAATAATAATAGGCATCTCTTGATCCTTCAGAGGATTAGACTCTGTACTGTGAATAAATATGATAGTCATGTTGACTTTTAAATATATTAGGATCTAAGAAAAGTAAATTTGGGGCTGAATTTCTTATGATTTGGAGTACTCACAGAAGTGAGAATAGTCATTATATTAATTTTTAAACACTGAGATACAATCAGTGGTACAGTGATTGAGCTCTTTTTGGGAGAGTTGAATCAAAATGAGTTTTTCATTTAAAAAAAAATGACTTTTCTTTATTGAAGAGGGACTAAAATATTGCTGTCTTTGGCATCTGTACCTGTGTTGTCTCTATGACTTCTTTTCTGCTTGGAGTTAGGAGGAATCTGGGGTGGGAGGATCTAAGTGTGAATTTTCCCTCTGAATACCTTGGTTTTAGTTTCCTCAATTATTGATGATCGGGTTGGATGACTAATAAGGTCCCTTTCAGCTCTAAATCTATGATCCTTGCAAAAACAATTTTTGTTTTCTCATATGAAAAGGGAAGTGAGGGGCACAGTGAGAGAGGAGCTGAGGCCATTAATAGAGACGGTTACTTCACTTTCCCATGGGTATAAAGGTACATTGCACATACCTGACATTTCTTATCTGAGATGGGGGATGACCTGGACCTCGAATGGAAAGGGACAGTCAGAACATCTGACCTGTCTAGCAGATCTTCGGCCGACATGGACTTTCCTGGCCCCCTGGTTTTAGTTACCAGGGCAGCTTGCTTCTCATGGGTCCAGTTCACTTTCTGTGGAAGACTGGGCTGGCCACTGGCCTCTCCGAGCCAATCCACCCGTGGTGATTCCCTCTTGGGATGCCAGTGCCTTTCAGCACGGAGATGGTTGTTGGCAAAGGAACTACTCCGATCTCGTACACCCCGCATTTCAAGGCTGTTTCTGTCCAAGTTTCTGACCAATTCTGTGGGCAGGGTGGCAGACCCTCTCCTGGGGAAGGGGTTTTGTTCCTGCAAGGAATTCATACTTGAGGCTGCAGTGAGGCTGCGGCTTTCCCGTCGGTGACTGGCAGAAGGAGATGGCCTCTTTCCAGTTTTGCGTTGAATGTAGTCAGCCAGGGCAGTCTGCTGTAGTTGCTTCAACTCAGGCCTGGAAAGGTTAAGGGTGGAGCAAGCTTTCCCCTCCCTCTCAAAGATGCGGCGCCTGTCTGCCACAGTGTTCTCTGGGAAGCCAAATGGCAGGTCCCTCCTCTGGGAATAGCAGGGGGACGGCTCTTCTGTCCCAGATACCCCCACTTCATTCATCTTCTCAGGTTCTGAATAGGAACGCTTCTTTTGTTCAGCAGTCAGTCTTCTCCGGCCTCCAACCCGGGTCACCATGGCTATTGGGTCTTCCTTGGGGGGGCTTCCCTCGACTGGATTGATGCTATGTCGTTCCTTGGGGATATGAGGCGAAGCAGGAATCGGTGTTATTTCTGGGCTCTTTAGCCCCAAGTGGGCAGAAGCTGGTCTCTGCCTTGCTCCTCGCCTTGACTGAGATGGTATGGGGGGACCCAGATCAAGATCCCGGCGTTGGAATGAAGTGGCTCCCAGGACACGGGACTGAGCATGTTTGATACTGTTACGATAGGCTTGGTTTAAGGGGACCTCGAGAAGTGGTGATTCAGGACTATTAGTCCTCTCTTCTCTCCATGGGGTTTCCTCCTCCATCTTGTTGGAAAGCTGGAAGGTGCTCTGGCTGCGTTGTAGGAGAGGAGTACTTCTGAGTGGCTTAGTCTCTGGATGTGTGGGTCCATAACTACCATTTCCACCCCTTTTCAGTTGATGTTCAGCTGGATGCCAGGAAACCCCTTCAGATTTTTTCTTACCCTCTTTGATCATGTTCTCCTCGACACATCCAGTGGATGGACCTGGTTCCAGGAAACCCATTTCACCCTGAGGGTCTTCAAGGCTGATCACAGAGCCTCTATTACTGGGTGTCTGTTCTAGCTTGTTGGCTCTGTGGCTGTAGCTGCTCACACTTGCGGGTCTCCGGGTCCCTTGTTCACGTTGTTCAATCTTATTGACCTTCTCCAACACAGAGCAGTGGAGTTTCCCCAAATGAGAGTTCTGGAGGGCATTGCTTGAACTACGTCGCCTCTGAGTCAGGTTGGATGCCTGCCCATGGACCTCATATCTTGGTTCAGAATTATGGAAAGGGGGTGATCCTTTAGTTCCTCCCTCAGGTCTTACATGGGAAGCTTGCCAGTCTGAATGGTCCCATCGGTCAAGTACTGTCTTTTTGGGCTCTTGTTCCATTTTATTCATTTTGATGAGACAGGCTGGTCTACTGTCAGGGTTTCCCTCTTGAGGTCCCATTTGTCCCGTCTCCAGGTTATCTTGCCTTCTGGTGCTTTCAGAAATAGTCTGGAGAGATAAAATGTTTGAACTTGTTTTGCCAGAAGTGCTCCACGAGTCTTCAGTGAGGCCTTCTCTTTCTGGTCTTGGTTGAAGGCGGACATTTTGAGTCTCTTGGAATTCAGCTATCCTGGGCTCTGAGGGTCTGGGAAGTGGCTTGCCTTCATTGACTTCCTGAGCCTGGATCTGCAAGGATTGGGGGATGTGATGTGTACTGTCATGCATGCTTTCTCTCCCATTGGGGAGCATATTGTTGCCTTCCAAAATCCTTGGCTCATCTTTCCTCAGGGAGGTGCCCCTGAGTTTCTCAGGCTCCGATGTGAAATGTGGCTTGTATGGGGAAAACTTGTCTCTGGTTTCTGGTTTTTCCACCAGAGGTGCTGAAATATCCTCTGGGGCCTGGTAGAAAATTGCAGCAGACTTGCTGGGGTCATTCTGATTCCCATTCTCAAGAGTAACCATCTTGTCACAAGTGCTTAGTGAGGCAGGATAACCGTGTTCCTTGACAAGTGCTGGGTATAACATCCCATTGCTGCTTCCAGAAGGCTGGGGCATCTGGGCAAAGTGTGGTTCAGGGGAAGGTACAGGGTAGATGCTGGTAGGGAGCAATGGCTGGCCTGGTTGGGGTGCTTGGATGTAGTTTTGCTTGGGCTTCACTGGGGGACTATTCTCTGGGCTTTTTTCGAGGAGAGTGTGTAAATGTTCTTCTGGAAATGAAGTCTTTAGGGATCCGGGGAAGCTTGATTGGGGCCGGCCATACCTGTTGTGCTCAAGGTTAGACCAGGAGCCAGGCCTTTCATAATGCCTGAAAACTGCATAGCTTCCACTCCGGGTTGGGGGCATGGGAGCACCCACTTTGTGGTTTACGTTGTTGGACTCCACTTCGTGGGCAGTGCAGTACTGTTGGTTCCAGGGTAGCAGTGGCATCCTGCCACCTTTGGGATGATTATGCCACCTGTCATCCACTGATTCTTGGGATTCTCCACTGGGGAGAAGCAATGCCGAAGAGTTCACCTCATACTCTGCCGAGATACCCCGCTTGGTATCATAGATTGTCTTGACGTACCGGATGTCAGCCTGTCTCATTCCTTCCAACAGGTTGCCTTGTGCAGGTATTGTGGCCACCGTGTCTGAACACTCCTGAGCAGAAAAGCTGGTGGGGGGATACTCGAGAATGCTAGAACAGGTAGAGAAGGAACTATAAGCAGAGTCTCTCTTGTTGTGGAGGTGGGCAAGCTGATCAATGCTGCTAGTGGACTTGGCAGGAGAGAGGGGATGGCAGGGAGGATAGTTGCCATTGTGCTCCAAACTCTCCATGCTTCCCTGGGAGCTGTACTGATCGGGGCTCCTTCTTGGAAAGGCATGGTTATAGTTGGAGACATCATTTGCGGAGGAACTGGAAGGGAAAAAAGAGAAAAAACAATTAGTGACACAGGAGACATGATTTAGCAGACACAGAAACCAGTTCTCCAAAAGACTCTTCAGAGCAGCTAACTGGCATAGTAAATACAGTACTGGCCCTGGAGTCAGAAAGACTTAAAATTCAAATCTGGCCCCAGATACTTATTACCTGTGTGTCCCTGGGCAGGTCATTTAACCCTGCTTGCCTCAAAACCAAACCAAAATAAAGAGACTCTTTAATGTATTCTGGTTTTTGAAGAATTGAATAGGTCATAGAAATCTTTCCTGGATGGGATAAGTTAAAAAAAAGCTACAGAAAAGAGAAATAGTTAAGAATACCTGTGTGACCCCTCTCCCATCTTCTGACAGCTATTTTAACCCAAACAACTTTACTTTAAAAACTCTCAAAATAGAAAAGCAAAGGACATGTTTCACAAGTAGTTAAGAGTAGAGTTTATATAGGTATAGCTTTGGGAAAAGACTGAAAATGTGCACATTGTGGAGGACACTGACTTATTAAGCAAATGAGTCTGAATTTTATGTGAGGCAATAGGGAGCAACCAAAAGTACCTGAGCAGAGAAATATATTATCTCAAACAGGATGGCATTGAAATCTGGATCAAGAAGAGCAGGCAACTTGAGCTGACTCCTGAAGTATCTGATGCTTGAATTTTGTGGAATACTTTTCTATTTATTTATTCAGATTGTAATTGTTTATTTTCCTCCGTTACAAGTAAAACAATTTTTTACATTAAAAATTTTTTAAACTTCCAGAGAGTTCCAGATTCTTTCTTTCTCCTCACTCCCATGTCTCCATTAAGAAGGCACATGTGAACATTTCTCTATAGATCAAAGAAATTTCAGTTCCTGAAACTCAGTCCATCTAGGCCTGGAAGAAACTCCCTCCTCACATCTGCCTTAGAACCCTACATGAAACCTTCGGTTTATTCCTCTGGTAGCTATATCTGACTCTCCTCACCATCGTCCTGGATTTCTTTTGAATCTATTTAGATATGTACAGTGAGCCACACAGATTTAAAGATTAGAGGATCATAGAGAAGCAGCTATAAATCTGGAAGATATCTGTTGGAATATCTAGTTCAACTCTTATGTATATATTTTATAGAAACTTGAGGCCCAGAAAGGTGAACTAAAGCTTGTCTAACATTAAGTATTAAGTGGCAGAGCCCATATTTGAACACAGATCCTCCCGATTCTAAATTAAGTATTTTTTTCCACATTGTATCACAGTGCCCATAAATTATTTCTCATGACAGAATGTAAGCCACTTGAGGGCAGGAACTAATTTTTTTTTTCTTTTTGCCTTCATGTTCCCAGAAATTAGCATAGTGCCCACTAAAAAAGTTTGGTGGTTGCTTAGGTGACTCAAAGAGCTCTGTTATTCATTTTCAGTCTCCCCACATAGAAAGCCTCCAACCCTACAGAATTCCTAATTTTTAGATGACCTGGAAAGTTGGACTCAGAGATTCTTAGGATCAGTGTCTAAAAAATACAAAGTCTTCATCTAGCTCAAGGAGTCAAGTATTCCAAAAGTCATCTTGTTCCTCCTTCCAAGATAACTTTGGGATTTTAAAAGCTTCATGCAGAGACTTAGATACTGTATCACTCCCACTTACACAGAAGTACCGCTATTGATATGTACTTATGGATATATAAACAGTGAGAACTTTTTTGGGCTCTGAGTTTTAGATACAATGTGAACATTCTGCAATGATATTACACTATATAATTGGGAGAGATTATAACAATACAAGTAATGATGTTCAGAAAACCATTGCTTTCCCTATTCATCTGTTAGAAACATACAATGAGACTTGGGCAAAAAATTAAGATAATAATGTTTTATCAGCTCTTCATTTGGAAAATGGGATGCAAGAAATAATAAAATAGTTTAAGAAAAAAAGAAAGAAAAGAAAAACTACCTAAAAAATGTAATTATGTTAATAGATGAGTGAGCAGAGACATGAGAACACTGAACACCGTAATGGCAAGGCTGTATGATGTTCAACTGTAAAAGTCTTAGCTACTCTCATCAAGACAATGTTCCTCTGAGATACCACTACACACCTCTCAAATTGGCTAGAACGACAGGGAAAGATAATGCAGAATGTTGGAGGGATTGCGGGAAAACTGGGATACTGATACATTGTTGGTGGAATTGTGAATACATCCAGCCATTCTGGAGAGCAATTTGGAACTATGCTCAAGAAGTTCTCAAACTGTGCATACCCTTTGATCCAGCAGTGTTACTACTGGGCTTATACCCCAGAGAGATTTTAAAGGAGGGAAAGGGACCTGTATGTACAAGAATGTTTGTGGCAGATCTCTTTGTGGTGGCCAGAAACTGGAAACTGAGTGGATGCCCATCAATTGGAGAATGACTGAATAAATTGTGGTATATGTGTATTATGGAATATTATTGTTCTGTAAGAAATGACCAGCAGGATGATTTCAGAAAGGCCTGGAGAGACCTACATGAACTGATGCTGAGTGAAATGAGCAGGGCCAGGAGATCATTATATACTTCAACAACAATACTATATGATGATCAATTCAGATGGAAGTGGCTCTCTTCAACAATGAGATGAACAAAACCAGTTCTAATGGAGCAGTAATGAACTGAACCAGCTAGCTCCAGAGAAAGAATTCTGGGAGATGACTAAGAACCATTACATAGAATTCCCAATCCCTATATTTTTGTCTGCCTGCATTTTTGATTTCCTTCACAGGTTAATAGTACACTATTTCAAAGTCCGATTCTTTTTGTATAGCAAAATAATCGGACATGTCTACATATATTGTATTTAACTTATACATCAACATATTTAACATGTATTGGTCAACCTGCTATCTGGGGGAAGGGATGGGGGGAAATAGGGGAAAAGTTGGAACAAAAAGTTTTGCAATTGTCAATGCTGAAAAATTACTTATGCATATATCTTGTAAATAAAAAGCTATAATAATAATAATAATAATTAAAAAAACAATGTTCCAAGTCAATGGCAAGAGGCCCATGATGAAAGATGCTATTTACCTTCAGATTAATAGGCAATCTACCAGATAACATCCTGGTATTTCTTGTTGGATATTTACTTCTACATTCTGTACCAACATATGATCTTCCACGTGATTTATAATTTGTTCCTTCCTCCCTCTATTCCTTCTTAAATTCTTTCCTTTCCTCCCTCCCTTCCTCCTTCCCTATACACAGTTCTTTTCCCCATTTTTCTTGGTTATCTATTGAATACGACTGAATAAATTACACAATTGGATCTTATATGATGAAAAAAAAATTAAGCAAGCACTGACTGTGCAAAGTATTGAGTTAAACTCAGGAGCTACAAATGGAAAAGAAGGACAGTTTGTGCTCTCAGGGAGATCACATTCTAATGTGTCACACAACGCAAAAAGAAGGTTGTGGGTTTGCATCAGATTGAGAAGTCCAGTTTCCATGCTTCTTAGGGTACAGAGATAAAGCAGTTGCCACTTCCTTAGTGCCATTTCCACTGATAAAATGATCAATCTCTCATCTTGAACCATTTGACAGGGGCAAGGACGTTAATGACAAAAACTTTCTTTTCTGGTCTTTAATAACTACATGCCAGAGATCTGGCCTCATTCTTCTTGAGAGCTGTCTCACAGGATGATGATTGTGATGGTCTAGGATGGAAGCAGAACTGATGGTCCAGGGGTACTATCACTGATCTGTCCACTGGTGGTAATTGGTCAGCAGCTGGTATTGATAGTCAAGAGCAAGGGCTGCAGGCCCCTTCTAGACAGTGATTAGAAAAGGCTGTTGGGGGTCTACACTGGAAGCAGATATAGTGATTTTAGGGGTAGTCCTATTCTCAAGCCTCTTGAGTTCAGGGTCCTGGACATTTCCATAAGGGTATGATGGCAAATGATGGAAGGGGAAGGGTAAGTCAAGAGATTAGTTAACTATATGATCTTAGACAAGTTAGCTGACATCTCTGAATGTCAGTTTATGGCTATATAAATCATTTCCTGCCATACCTAATTAACAAGATTATGAGGATAAAATGAGATAATGAAAATGAAAAAAAGTCCTTCCTTTTGTCCTTCCTTTCTCTCGAGCATATGCACACACATATATAAACACTCCATGGTATGATTCTATCTTGGGATAATGCTGCTTGAATTTAGGGACTGGTCCTTTCACAGTTGTTTTCTACTGACACCACTTTATCCCCCATCGAGACTAGCAATCTAGACCCTGAAGATCTATGAAATTATGCGAGAGTGTTAAAAAATGTTGGCTTATCTTAAGTGCTTATCTTAAGTAAATTTCTTTAGGAAAGAAATAGTTTGGTTTTGTCCATTGTCTAATGAAATATCAGATATAGAGTAAGTACTTAATAAATGCTTGATGAATTATTGAATTTTTGCATTGGGCCTTCACTAGAGTTTCTGAAACATAGTAGGTGCTTAATAAATGTTTTTTGACTAACTGGCTTGATAAAGGGAATATTAAAGGATCATTTCAGTGAAATACCAAACATAAGTTGTAGTCACTCATTTTTCCAGCTTGTATGCATATGGTCCTTAACATTCTGTCCTCCAGCCTCCACGGGATCTTCCTTATCCCTTCCCCTTCTGTAACTAAGTCCCTGAGCGAGGGCTAAGGCTTGGCAAAGGAAGGATAATGACCATCCACTGATGTGACCGCTAGACCACTAGATGCCACTGGTGTGCCTTGGAAATGTGCCTGGCAAGCATATCCAGCTAAAAGCAGTCCTGGCAGCTGGGTTCCAAGCAGGATGTGATGGGGCCATCTGCCAGAACTACCGTTGCTATCATAGAAAGCCTTCAGCATGAAATGAAAGGATTACAGGATGATTTGTGCTGGGCGATGGGAGAGAATACAGATTTCTATTGTAGCTTTTGAGGTAATGTGAGCCTTTCTTTCTGTAACCCCACCCCACATGGTGCTTTTGAGCTGACAAGTTGTTGTACTAAGAAAAGCTATTCTAGAAATGAATGGGCAGCTAAATGAGAAGGGATAGAGATGGTGGGGAAAGTTGGGACAGATATTTGAGAAAAAAAAGGAAAATAAGAATCCCCTAATGTCGAGCTCTGTCTTTCCTTTCAACTGATATATAAAGGAAAAGGGTTGCACTAGGTCAGAGGCTCTTAAATTGGGGTTCACAGATTCTCTCCAGGGCTCCATGGAGAGATTATAGAGGATCTATGAGTATGGATGGCAGGAAAATGATAGCCTTATTTTGACTAGCCTCTAACTGAAATTTAGAATATCCTTCAAACATTCAAAAACAAATTTCTGGGAAGGGATCTATAACACTTATCAGAATGCTAAAGAAGTCAATTACATTAAAAAAAAAAAAAAAAAGATTAGATGACCTAGATTCAAGTCCAATCTCTGATACCCAGAACTCACTAAGCTTCTCACCGCCCCAGGAAACTCTTGAAGAAGCAGAACAGCTGGCTCATGTGTCCTGAGAAAGGACTTATTTCTTATAGCAGAGAAATCAGATTCTATTTTTAAAAAAAAAATTCACTATAAGCACAAGCTATCTAGGTGGTGCAGTGGACTGAGTACCTGGTATGGAGTCAGGAAGACTTATCTTTCAGAGTTCAAATCTGGCCTCAGACACTTACTGCTTTCAGCTGTATGTTTGCCAGTGACCCTGGGCAAGTCATCTAACCCTATTTGCCTCAGTTTCCTCATCTGTAAAGGGAGCTGGAGAAAGAAATGGTAAACCACTCTAGTGTCTTTGCCAAGAAAACCCAGCCATAACTAAAACAATAGCAACTTCCATTATTCACATCCATGTTAGTGGACAAGATCCTACTTCAGGAACAAGAAGGGAAGGTGATAGATAGAAGGAAATATGGATGGTGAAGAGGGAATGTTGTAAATTCTATTTTCCTACCAACCAAATGCTACCCTGATAGACTGAATAAAGTCCATTCTCTCAACTTATTGACCTGTTCTCAGTCTTGACCTTTATCTAAGATGAACAGGGAGGTATGGGTTTATCAGTGCTCAACATCCATTAGCTAAAGTGCAATCATACATTAGCTAAAGTATACCCCTAACCCATGGCAGTTTTATGATCCTCATTTATGTGGGTGGCCTTAAATTTGTTTACATTCCTTTTGTTCACAAACAAAAAACAAAATTGAAAAATATTTCCTTTGAACTCCCACTGGAATTTTAGCTAAGTGATAATCACCCCCTCTTTTGAGTCTTTAAATCAGCTCCCCCCCCTGGACAATCAGACAACTATCTGATTCTAGTTCACACAGGTTCCAAATTAGAGAACTGAGTCAGAACTTCTTCTTATCTACATCTGATGCATTTGGGAGCTGGGATTTGGCTCTCTTTCCTCTCTTTCGGGGACAAACAAATTAAAAAGTTATTTTATGAAGAGGAGAGATAAACAAGAAATGTTAGGGTTTGGAGAAGAGACCAAATCATATTTAAGCAAAATAACAGGCAAACAAAACCATTTTCCCTCAAAGATGGTAAATATTAACCTTTGGGAATCTCCCACTGAGCCCCATCACCCATAGAAGACTGTCAGAAACCATCGTGATTTTAGTTAAAGGCTCTCATCAAAATGACTCTGAACTCCAATGGGCAAGGCCTCCCTGCTGTCTGAACCCTTTATTTTATGTGGGAATTTGGATTTATTTCTCTTTGGGAGGTGGCTGGTTGCAGAAGCAACAGAGATAAGGAATGTTGGCTTGCATTAAGCGTATCTTAGCAAGGAGGTTGGCATGGTTCTTGGATTTCCATGCCTTGTTCCCCCCCCCCCCTCAGAAAAATGTGTTCAGTCCATCTTCCATGCTTCAGTTTTAAGCCTTACTAGAAGCTTGGAGCTGTCTCTTCTTATTGTATTTTTAAAAATTATTACCATTAAGACGATTTAAACCAGTTCCAATGACCTTGTGATGAAGAGAGCCATCTATACCCAGAGAGAGGACTAGGGGAACTGAGTATGGGACAAAACATAGTATTCTCACTCTTTTTGTTGTTATTTGTTTGCATTTTACTTTCTCATTTTTTCTTTTTGATTTGATTTTTCTTGTGCAGCAAGATAATTGTATAAATGTGTGTACATGTATTGGACTTAACATATATTTTTACCATGTTTAACATATATTGGATTACTTGCTATCTAGGGGAGGTGGTGGGGAGAAGGGGGAGAAAATTGGAACACAGGGTTTTGCAAGGGTTAATGTTGAAAAATTATCCATGCATATATTTTGAAAATTAAAAAAAAAATTACCATTAAACAATTTTACTCAAGTTCCATTAAATCTGACAAACACTTAGGTACCTACTTGAGGCAATCTCTAATGCCAGGTTCTAGAAAAAAAACTAGATAATAGTATGGTGGAGAATGAAATGCTAGCAACGTCAAGAGAAAAGGCTTTTAATTCCTATGTTGACTCCTAACTTGCTATGTGACCTTAAGAAATTTGGATAAAAGGCTTTCCTATTAATTCACTGGGAAGACATCATTTTGTTTTTTTGCAAGAACAAATCATGGGATAATTAGAGATTTGTCTTGGAGTTCTTTGTCAATAGCTTTGTGAAACTCATTTAATTCAAGAGGAAGAATGTCCCAGTGGCCAGAATGTTGGACCTGGGGTCAGAAATATATTCTGTTCAGATGCTACCTAAGACACTTTTTTTTAGCTTTGTAACCATAAGCAAGTCACCTAATTTCTGTAAGCTTCATGCTTCTCTGTTGGACTTGATTATCTTAGATCTATAAGATGACTTCCAGATAGAAATCTATGAACCCATGTCTCTCTAGCTTTTCACAATTATTCAATAGTCCTATGAGTAGCATCTGGCATATAGTAGGTGCTTAAATATTTGCTGACTGACATGTAAGTTCCTTTCATTTGTAGGCCAACCACAAAATAAGCCATGATTTAAAAAGTAGGGAGATGAGAAAGGATAAAGAGAAAAAAAAAGGGAAATAAAGTAAGGGGGGGGGGGGGAAAGAACAGAGTTGGGAGTATAGTAGATTAAAAAGAACATTCTAATAAAAAAATAGTTTTGTTTTTTTTTAACTCCAGCATATTAAGCATCTTTAATTTTTTCTTTGAAATAAAGAAGAAAGATGTCATTTGTAAGCCAAAATTTGGTAGTATTCCCCTCAGCAAATAGATTTTTCTAGGGAGGAAAGTTTCTGTTTGCTGTTCTTTCTAGTAGTTTAAAAAAAATAATTCAATGGAGAAACAAGATAATCTGAAAATATATAGATCCCACAAATGAGTGCTCAGAGATTGGAATGATTTTGGATTCCCTGCCTCCTTCACTAGGGAGAGATTTAACATTAGTTTCTGCTCATATATTAAGTTTTTGGGAGGGAGGAATTAGAGGAAGGAGAGAGGCCAGAAGGGTAATTCCTCAGCATACATAAAGTATAACCTTTAAAAATATTTACAATAGGACAACTAGGTGGTACAGTGGATAGAGCACCAGCCCTGAAGTCAGGAGGACCTGGGTTCAAATCTGGCCTCAGACACCTAAACACTTCCTAGCTATGTGACCCTGGGCAAGTCACTTAACCCCAATTGCCTCAGCAAAAATATATATATATATATATATTTAAAATATTTTATTTCTTTAATATATGTAATTTTAAACATTTTTTTTTCAAAAATTGAGTTCCAGATATTTCCCCTCCTTAACACCATAAGTAACCTCAATATTTGTGTTATGTATATGTGTGTATGTGTGTATATTTACATATATATATATATATATATATATATATATATATATATGGGGGGAGAAGTATATTTATCTATCAGGTAAAACATATATTAATTTTAATTTTTAATCATGTTGTGAAAAAAATAACCACGAGATAAAAGAAACATTAAAAAAATTAAAGAGTGAAAATAGTGTGCTTTGATCTGCATTCAGACTCCATCAGTTCTTTCTCTGGATGTGGATAGCCTTGAGGAAGTATAATCTTTTGAAGAGAAAAAAGGTCACAGGCTGGTAATGATGGAGTAAGGGGGACAAGGAGAAAAGAAAATGTTCCTTTTGGGGAACATCACTGTGAGAGAAACCCTGCTGTCATTCTTTGAGTCCACTCAGTCCCAGCTGCTACAAACCTGGAATGATAATTTTGGTGCCAAGGAGTACCAATCGTGCCCTGAGATATTTGCATCATGCTGGCATCAGTCTGGTCCTCTCCAGATTTGGCTGAATGCCAGGAGTGTGGTCGGCTCACAAGTTTACTGCACCTGGTAAGAGAAATGGAAAAGACATTACTGTACTGCAGTGTCAGCAACATTTATAACAGACTTTGGGAAGGCTAACAAATGAATTTAGAAGTTTAAGCTGACATATCTCAAGGCAACAATACTTATAAAGGATCTAGAGAATATTTCTATCAGTGATTCTTATTGCTCCTACTTGATACATCTTCAAATAGCCAAGCTGCTTGAAATATTATTATCATCAATCGCTATCATTTGGCTTCAATTGTTTGATGGGCAAAATATGCAAATAATAATGTTTATTTCTTAGTCCTGGGAAGATGAGTTACTATTTACAGAGAAGTTGAGTTCCTTCTTTCTATTGGATTAATAAAAATATTATCATCATTTCAAATTTCTGACAAGAATCAGGTAAGGGTAAGCAGCTAGTTGAGTACCAGACTTCCTTTCTCTTTAGGCTAATGAGAATTGACTTCATGCTGATCCTCTGGTTTGTAAAATTGCCCTTACTTTTGTTATCTAGTGACTTTAACTTTAGATCACCTAAAGTCAAATTAAAAAAAAACAAAAACAAAAGGAGAAAATGGCCATGGTTGTAGTTGTAGACTGAAATGCAGAAGAATGAATTTGGTGAATGATGCTATACTACACTGTTTCTTCTCTCTGAACCTCTGCCATCTGCCCATCTCAGACATGGAGGTATGTCAGTTTTCTTGATCTGCCCATTGGACATTGGGCACTTTTGTGAACTTTTTGCTAATGATACTCATGTTGCGCCTGTTTGCCTCTCAAAGAAAAGATTTTCTAGTTTTATTATTTTTTAAAGTTGTACCTCCACATTTCCTTTCATAGAATAGTCTTATTCTCATGTTTAGATCACCAGCCCTAAATAAAATCCAACTGGCCTATGAATAATAAGCTGACATTTTAATTATGCTTTATGGCTTATAAAACTTTCTTTACATAAAGTGCCTCTTTCTAATTTGGACAACTGGCTCAGTTGGGAAATGGGAAAAAAGGGGCAGCTAGATGTTACAGTGATAGAGTACTGGTCTTGGAGTCAAGAGGATTGGCCTTCAAATCTGGCCTCAAACACCAGATACTTACTAGTTATGTGACCCTACACAAGTCACTTATTTTGTCTTGCAAAAAAACAAACCAAAACAAAACTAGAAATGGAAAAGAAATAAAAATAGTTATGAGAAACACTAAAAAGGGAGATCCTCAGAGAAAAGGTATGTTCTCCGCCACCCCCTCCCCCCCAAAAAAGGATACTTGAACTATTTCCCAGGATGATAACACAGGAGTAATATAAGAACTTTGATAGTTAGGGAGTCTTTAAAACCTAGAATTGTTTGGTGACTATAGGACAATTGCATATTGACTAGTTGTACTCAAATAAGTAGAAAGGTAGGGTTTGGTTTCTTATCATAAATGAAAAAAACACTATATTTCTGAATGGGAGGGGGAGGTACTATACCCACCACACTACATATCCATTCTCATTTCATCTTCATAAGTACATCATGAGGTTGGTAGTGGCAGAATAATTATTTTTATTTTACTACTGGCTAAGCTGAGACTCAGGGCAACTCAATAATTTGTCCAGAGTTACACAGCTTGTAAATGGCAAAGATGGAAATTACTCGATTCTTCTGATTGTGAAATCACACAACTCCTGCCTTCACAAATCTGCTTTATACTACTCCTACCAAAGATCTAATACTAGAGGAGTGGAAAAGGGATAAACATTAGGATAAAGTTTAGGAATCTCTGCTAAAGAATAATTATAGCTAGCATATTTTTTTTTTTCTTTTTTGCTGATGCAATTGGGGTTAAGTGACTTGTCCAGTGTCACATAGCTAGGAAATGTTAAGTGTGTGATCCCAGATTTGAACTCGGGTCCTCTTGACTTCAGGACTGTGTCACCTAGCAGTCTCAAAATAAACATTTTTAAAACCCCACAAGATAAATAAAAGTGCTCTATCCACTGTACCACCTAGCTGCCTAGGTGCATTGCTTGTTTAATCTATATTGGATTGTTTATGATCTTGGGGAAGGGAGAGGGAGAAAAATTTGGAACATAAGGTTTTGCAAATGTGAATGTTGAAAACTATCTTTGCATGTATTTGGAGATGCTATTACTATTCCCATAGAAGTGAAGAAACTGAGGCATATAGTGGTTAAATGACTCAGGTTTACATAACTAGTAAAGTGGTTGGTACTAGTGTCAGAAAGAATTTGGTCTTCTTGGACCCAGAACCAGTCCTCTATCCACAATAGCACTTATCTGCTTCATGTGAAAGGCAAGTCTAAAAATTTTTATATTGACCCCAGAGAAGATTTTTGCCTTGGAGGAAGCAATCATTTGTTTAAGGCTTGTGTTCCCTTATGGTTTTTCCTAAAATAACTTCCCCTGGTCTTACTTGTTGTTCTGTCCTCAAACCTCATTTCAGTCTATAGTTCCTGCCTTTTCCTAGTCTAATCTATTCAGTTCCACCTCAATTTAAGCCTCAGTTCTGACAAGAGAGGCCTGAGGAATAGGGATGGAGATTACAGAAGTGAGCACTGAAAAGAGATTATTTGATCTTTTAAATTTCTGCCAACCTCACTGAGTAACATGAGATTGCACTATTGATTGACGTCAACAGTACAAAAGTGAACATAGAGATTGCCTCATTAACTCAGTAAAATTTTGTTTATGTACTTATACTGACCATGTGCACTCAATTAGAGCACCAAGAAAAGGATGACTTAAGAAAAGAAAATGGACAAAACTTAAGAACCTAGAGCTACATTTCTCTTGGAGGAGAAACATTTCTACTTTTAAATCCTGGAATGGTGAGAGAAGAAAGTTATACTGAGCCAGATAGTAGTACAATAATGGGTGAGTCCTCCATTTCAAGACAGGCTCAAAGTTAGGGCATCTTGTTTTGTTTCCAGTTGAGTGGACTATGTTTACTTAAGAATTTAATGAGAAAGAGAAATTGAGGAAACAAGCAGAAGCAGCAAAGGGAAAACATAGTTACTGCTTTTGTAGAAAACCCTGGAATCAAACAAAAAATTAATTGAAACAATAAATTCAACAAGGTTGTAGAATATAAATCCTTACACATAAACAAAAAATGCATTTATATTATTAACAAAAGCCAGAATTAAAAAGGAAATGACATGTCAAATGCCAAAGAATTTTTTAAAAATGGCACACCAAATAGCTACAAGAGACATAAAATTTTAGTCAGTCTATCCAAGACATTCCAAACCAGAATGCAACTATAAGACATTATTTGCAGAAATAAAAACTGACTTAAATAACTATAGAAATATTAATTGCTCATGTGTAGATCATGTTAATAATAAAAATGACAATAACTACATTTATCCATTCCAGTCAAATTACAAAGGGATTAAATTATACAATTAGAAAAAATAACAAAACTCAGAGTAACAAAAGTTCAAAAATCTCAGGAATAATAACAAAGTGAAGCCTATTGGTAATAGATCTTAAAGTCTATTATAATCTGTAAACTAAAAAAAAAAAATGATTTGATGCTGATTAATAAAGAGATTGATCAGAGGAGCAAATTAGGTAAAGCAAAATAGAGAAACACAATAGCCTAGGATTCAGAAAACCCAAAGATCCCAGTTGCTGGGGTAAAGAATCATTATTTATTTATTTTTTTAATAGCCTTTTATTTACAGGATATATACATGGGTAACTTTACAGCATTAACAATTGCCAAACCTCTTCTTCCAATTTTTCACCTCTTACCCCCCCACCCCCTCCCCTAAATGGCAGGATGACCAGTAGATGTTAAATATATTAAAATATAACTTAGATACACAATAAGTATACATGACCAAAACATTATTTTGCTGTACAAAAAGAATCAGACTCTGAATTATTGTACAATTGGCTTGTGAAGGAAATCAAAAATGCAGGTGTGCATAAATATAGGGATTGGGAATTCAATGTAATGGTTTTTAGTCATCTCCCAGAGTTCTTTTTCTGGGTATAGCTAGTTCAGTTCATTACTGCTCCATTAGAAATGATTTGGTTGATCTCGTTGCTGAGGATGGCCTGATCCATCAGAACTGGTCATCATCTAGTATTGTTGTTGAAGTATATAATGATCTCCTGGTCCTGCTCATTTCACTCAGCATCAGTTCGTGTAAGTCTCTCCAGGCCTTTCAAATCATCCTGTTGGTCATTTCTTACAGAACAGTAATATTCCATAATATTCATATACCACAATTTATTCAGCCATTCTCCAACTGATGGACATCCATTCAGTTTCCAGTTTCTAGCCACTACAAAAAGGGCTGCCACAAACATTCGTG
The DNA here is from genome assembly GCF_902635505.1 of Sarcophilus harrisii. Taxonomy (NCBI): domain Eukaryota; kingdom Metazoa; phylum Chordata; class Mammalia; order Dasyuromorphia; family Dasyuridae; genus Sarcophilus; species Sarcophilus harrisii. Next base: position 157,275,422 of record NC_045431.1, read on the forward strand.
CACATACAGGTCCCTTTCCCTTTAAAGAATCATTATTTGAGAAAAATACTGGGAAAACAGAAAAGTAGTTTGACTGAAATTGGGTACAGATCAACCTCTCACTTCACATCAAGATTATTTCTGAATGATATGTGACAGACATAAATGGTAACAGACATCATAAATAAATAAAGGACAAGGAAGGAGTTTGACTAAAAAACAGAGTATAAACAATTTTGATTATATTAAAGATCTATATGTACAAAAATATTTTTAGCAGAACTTTTCATAGAAACTTCAAACAAGGGGTAGTTAGATGGCACAACAGATAGCACACTAGTCCTGAAGTCAGGAGGACCCGAGTTCAAATCTAACCTCAGACATTTAACAGCTGTGTGACCCTGGGCAAATCACTTAATCCTAATCGCCTCTGCAAAAAAAAAAAAAAAAAGAAAGAAAGAAAGAAACAGAAAACAAATATTCTTTATTTATTGGAGAATGGTTAAACAAATTAGGACATATAATATAATGGAATATTATATAGAAATGGCATAGTTTTAGAGAAAATCAGGAAGAATTATGATCTGAGGCAGAGTAAAGTCAATAGAACTCAGAAAACAATGTATCCAATGACAACAATATCAAAGAGAAAAAGAGCTTTGAAAGAAAGCTGAAGGTAAATCATATCACACTTCTTCTGCCAGACAAGTGATAAAATACACATATTTGAACATAACCAATATCAGAATTAGTTTTACTGTACTGAATTTGTTACCACATTTTAAAATTGTTTCACTGAGGAGAGGGGATGGAGGTTTAGAGGGAGGTAGAGATAATAAATGCTTATCAAAATAAGCTTTTTTAAAAATGAAAATAAAATGGAAACAATACTAATTTGGAGAGGGAGTGCATTAGCAATGGCATGATATAGGTGAGAAGCAGGAAAGGAGTTGTGGAGAAGATGGCATTTGAGGTGAATCTTAAAGGAAAACAAAAAATACAAAAGGCAGAGGTGAAGAGGGAATTCATTTTAAGCATCAGAAACACCCAGAGCAAAGGAATAGAGATGGAGTGCTGTTGGAGAAACACTCCCAAAATGGAAGGCACACTGAATCTCTGATCTCAAGGAATTTACACTGCATTAGAGGAGAAAACATGGACAGCAGGGACAGATTTGCATTCGCAAAGGGGATTTCCTCATTGGACATCAATGACATCAGTGGTTTACTTCCAAATTTCTTTCCTTATGAAGATCTGATCATGTTATGCTACTCTCCTATTCAATAAATCTCAATGGCTTATTATTGAACAATTTTAACATGCCATAATTTGTTTAACCATTTCCCAATTGATGGGCACCAGTTCAGTTTCCAATTGTTTGCCACTTCAAAAAGAGACGATATATTTTTGTACATATAGGATCTTCTCCTTTTTCTTTGGCTAATTAGGGTTTTGACAGAGTTGTAGTATTTCTAGGTTGAAAGTTACACATAAGTTTAACCTTTTCCAAATGCCTTCGAGAATGGTTGTATCAATTCATAGGCCCACCAGTAGTACACTGGAGTAGAATGGCAACGATAGGACCACAGTTGGTTAGTCTGTAAACTCTTTCAGATCTCATCTTTGAGGAATTAGGATAAGTATTACAACCCCATTCTTTGCCTCAAGGCTAAATTTGAAGTGTCCTCTTCTAGGTTAGACTGTCATTACTGTGGCTCTTAAGCCTGGGGACTGAATCTTTAAGTTTCAGATTCCTTCTATTTCATGTGATCAACAGTTCTAAGACCCTGTTGCTCCCCTGGGGGCTGAGTTCGAAACCCAGTCCTGCTATTTTATTTCTGATGTCTGGCTCTGCTATCCTGGCCCATACCTGTTCTACAAGTTCTGCCCTGTGGAAGAATTGCTTGTGGTTCAGATTTGTGATCCTGAGCTTGAAAGGGTGGTTTCTCCTTAGATTTTTATCAATATTTTGTCTCTGAAACTCCTCGGAGAGATCTTTGGTTGTAGAGTTTTCAGGAAGTTTAGGATGCAATGTGTCCTCCAACTCTGCCCTCTGCTATATTGGCTGGATTCTGGCTTGGTTTTTCAACCTCATTATACAATATTTTCCATGGGGTACTTGACAATACTACCTTTTGTTTTGTAACTTTATATATGTATGTTCTGCACATAAATCTGCACACACCTATCTCCTGTGATGGAAGGTCAATTTTTAGAGAGTACAATTTCATTCTTTGTTATCTTTAGTCCTAGCAGAGTGTATGGTATATGGTAGATGATTATTAAAAAACCTGTTGATTGAAGAATTTCAGATGCCTTCAGATTTTGTGACATCTTGAATTTTTAGAAGGACATCTTTTCTATAGCAACTTATTCTGAGTATATTAAGGAAAATAAGAACATGACTCCTCTTCCTCTGCTTCATAGTCTCCCTTTCTTCCTCCATCCTCTTTCAATAATCTAAATTTTTCTTTTACATAAATTTTGAACAGAGTCCTATTGTTCTGTTCTGTACCACAAAACAAGGAAGTTAACAATGGGGGAGGTTGATGAAACTAGATTGTCAATTGACACAATGTTGTACTGTCTGTTCTCTGGAGATGTTACTCTTATAGCACAGAGACGGGGACATTTTTTGTTGCACTTCTATCTTGGAGGTTTCAATTCAATTCAGCTATCTACTGAGTACTTACTATGGCCTAGCCCTTGCTAATTTTGTTGGAAATAAACAGACTTACTCATAAAAAACAAAGACTAGGGAAAGACTATTTAAAATTAATTGCCAAAGTGAAGATGGTCAAGGGTCACAATACATCAAATATAAGAAATAACTAGGCAAGGAAGTGAAGGACTGGTCTTGCTTGGATGTAACCTAAAGTCTTCCTAAAGGGGGAAACTTGAGATGGGTTGAAGATGTGCTGACAGAAAAAGGGCAAATAATGTTTGAAAAATGAACATGCTAGAATGAACATTATTCCTTTTCTTTGGACAGTCTAAAACTATGATCAAGCTGAGCATATTAAAAGTATGGTAAATATCAACTGAATAAAAGGCTAATGAGTACTCAAGAGAATTGACCCAACATGGTCATTGTCACCAAGGGTAGCACTGGTTAAATGTAAACTGAGTTTAATGGAGCAATTTAACCATTTTCTAGTGTATGTTATACAATTTGCTTCTGCTTGGCCTTCCTTTGGTCAAGGACAGCCTGATGCTCAGGCTCATAGCCATACAAAATGAAATCTAATGTGAATTCTGCAAATTACTATTATAGTCAACCAGGAAACATTCACTGGATAGCTACTCTGTGAACAGTAATGAAGCTGACCATTTATGTAGTAATAAAAGAAAAGTTTCATGAGAAATATCAATTTTGGGTGTGCACCAGTGGGGTACTTTATGAGTCAGGGACATCGGCCACTTTTTTGTTCCTTAAACCAGACACACTCTCTTTCTCTCAATATTCCTGTCTTCCTTCCAAGATTACGTTCATTTTACCCTGCTTATATCTTATTTTTGCATAGTTTCTTGCATATTGTTTTCCCCTTTAGACTGCAAGCTTTCTTAGAGCAGAGACTGTTTTTTGTGTCCCTAGAGGACTGGCATATATTAAGTTCTTAATAAATGCTTTTTTACTTGACTTGACTTGGAGATTATTTGATATGACAGTGTCCAGTTATCCCTTTTACCTAAACAGTTAGGGAGCTTTAGGGAACACCTAAGGGTGGGAAGGACTTGGCTTAGTTAGGTTAAAGGGCCCCTACTGTCCCAGGGCTGGATTTCATAGTATAATCATATTAGCATTTCAATAAATGATTTATTGATCATGTTATCCACCTCTTGTTTCAGGAATTACAAGCAAAGTTCTTTCTGGGAGAGTGTTACCATTTCATCAACTAAAAGGGGAACTGGCTTTATGCCTATTTTTCCATTATCCCTAGAGATCTCATTTGCATCAATAGTAGTATTTGCCCCAATGGTGACCTACTCATTCACAAAGTTGATTTTCCCACACCTGGATAATTGTACTTTTTTATCTGAAAACAAAACTGATCTCTAGACATTGATCCTTGGGCTTGGTAACATATGGACATGGGTATGGTGGTGGTAATGATACATAGATCTAATCTATCAAACTCATTTACTTTAGGAATTTCACCCATTCCCTTTCAGAACCACATCAGGGGATTGACTGAAATGGTAATAAATCTTTCTGAATTCAGGTATGTGATTTCTATCATAAAATGAATTCAACTAACTTTGCAATAGTAAGTCCTGGAGAGCTCTCTTAATTCTAAGGAACTCTACTGCAGGAGGCGGCTTCCATGCCTTCAATAGTCATTTAGCTTAGTGACTCATTAGGTTGCTGATTGAATTTCTCTTGTGACATCTCTAATTTCTTCATAATGAGAGGTTATCCACTTTCTGCTACCTCTGTAAGAGAAATCACTCTCCTCTCATAATGTAGGTTTACATGAGAATGAAATTAGTCACTCATAGGCTAACAAATAATTTAATAGAAGTTTACTTAGCTATAGCACCGAAAGGATACTCAATAAGGATAAGGAAATTAGCTTAAGCAGATCCCACCTCTGCATGGGACATTGGTTCCGTATGGAAATGACTATGTTCTGCAGGGATGAGATGTGTTGATAGATTTAATCTTGGACAACCACCAAGTTTGAAGGATCCCTAAACCCACGTAGGTGGTGAATTTTTATGTGTGATCAGGGAGCTACAGAAATCTGATCTGAAGATACCAGGGAGTTAAGTCCATAGTTATGTGTAGCTTGAGTGATGAGACAATCAGGCATAGAGTGTAGCATTGGGAGATAATGTCTTATCACAGATGAAAAATTCTTAAAAACAAAATTCTGAAGACATATGTAAATATAAACAATTCCAGTAAGGAAGAAATGGAGTGATTGTCTAAAGAGACCCAAGTGGATAATCTAGGAATCCACCAACCAACCAATTTACATTTAAAAGATACGAGTTCAGGAGATGGAAACAAGGGAAGATAATAGAAAACAAATAGGAAAATGTGGGGATGTTCTGTAAAAATAGCACAAGGAGGGACAACTAAGTGGTGCAGTGAATAAAGCACTGGCTCTGAAGTCGAGAGGGTACAACTTCAAATCTAGCTCAGATACTTATGTGACACAGGTCATGCAAGTCCTGATTGCCTCTAAAAGAAACATAGCATCAGCACTGCTGAAGCTCAGAATGAGCAAGTGAAGGAAAGTAAGGGCAATAAAAAGGTATGATTTTTTTTAAAAGTTATACTGGAGAAAAGAAAAGCAACAAATAAGGGTAAATAAAAACAATTAATGGGAGCAACTAGAATGATGATTGATAATTAAGGAATCAGATCTAATCAATTTTCACTTTGTTTTCCCTTCCAATACTCTTTGAAACAGAAAAGTAGAAAAATGGCTTACATGGCTTGGTAAGTAAAATTATAGTAAGAAAGGGAAAGGATCAAATGTCCTTGATAAATGACATCTTAAGATTACTGAAAGAACTGGAAAGAATGATTGCTGAGTCATTTTAGTGACCATTTGAAATTCTCAGAGAATAGAAGACTTACTGTGAGAGCAGAAAAGGGAAAATTCTCTAGTTTTCAAAAAAAAAAAAAAAAAAAAAAAGAAGAAGAAGAAGATAATAATGGTCTGAATCCTATAGGATAAGCTTGACTCAATTCCTACCAAAAATTCTAGAAGATTATCTAAAGGGATGGCCTGTGAAAAGCTAGAAAACAAAAGCTTCTAACCTCCGGCCAAGATGGTAATATGTGAGGTGACAGAGGGGGCCAATTTACTCAAACATACTCCAGAAAATATCTGAAAAGAGTGCTAATCCTAAATTGGTTGACTGGTTTTTGTCCTTTGTCCTTGAAGAGGATCGAAATGACATCACTATGTTAAGGACAAGGTATAGTGTGTCTGACTATGGATGATCAGACCAAAACAAACTTGGAATCCTCTACCACAGGTCAGGTACAGAGTCTATTAGATATTTGGAGATGGCTTTAAATTTGCACATCTTATGTTTCTTTTGAATGACCACAATTTTGCTTTGCTCACAAAGCTTTCTCTGATGGGGGCAATCAATGCTGGGCAGTCCTCTGCCAGTGTCTTCCATGTCTCACAGCTAATTCCAAAGTTTTTCAGAGAGATCTTGAATGTCTATGTTTCTGTTCTTCTGACCTCCATGTGTGCAGTTGCCTTATTTGAGTAAATAGAAGTAGAGCAAATAGAAAGCACGTGAGAAAAGCTTCTAAAGCCCATTTAGAATTGTATCAAGGGAAGCAAATAGTGACTGGGAGAAAGGTTACTCCTGGAAACTCAGGATGAATTCAGGTAAATAGACTTGAAGCCTGAGAACACTGGAGAAGGGCTGCTCCAGGGAAGCCAGAACAAACTCTAGTAACAGGCTAAAAGGCTTTGGGTGATGGGAGTTGGTCCTGAAGCCAGCAGGCACGCTGAATGAAGATGCTCTAGGGATGCTACAAGACAAAGTCTGAAGTAATATCCTGGTCCTGGCCTGGTAGAACAGAAGGAGGGGACAGGGCCGGTCCCCATAAGCCCTCTACAAGGAAGTATTCACTAACTGTGAATGTTCAGATTACTGCTATTTACAAAAGAGTTAACTCAGAGATCATGCACCTACTGTGGTGCTACTTAGAAAGGCCTGAAAATACCGAGTTCTCTGCCATTTAAGGACAGTCTGTCAGTACTGCAGCAAGTTCTGAGTGGAGATTTTGTAAATGAGATGGAGACTGAGATAAAGGCCAGGGACTAAGGCAGGGGGTGGGAACTAGTAGGAGCCTTCACATCCATGATGACAGTAGTCATAGCATTCAGGCTGCATAAGGGATCTAATAGGGTTTTGTCCAACCATTCAAAAGTAATGAAGAGGATGGAGTCTGGTCCTGACACAAAATCTCAAAGCAAGAACTGAGACTGGAAATAAGTAAACAGGAGAAAACTTAAAACATAATGAATAAATCCTATGAGTTGAGGAACCCAAGAAGTAAACCCAGAAGAATGTAATATCAGAAGTACAAAGTTTCAGGGGGAAAAATGTTCAAGTGAAAAGGACTACAAAAGTGGGTGGAAGAAATGGGGAGAAAAAACTAATTGGTAGTAAAATGAACAATTCATGGATAAGAGACAGCGTAGCTCAGAATAGAAAATAAATATCTTACCAAAATAGCAAATTCCTTAGAATAAAGCAGACCAAACTCAACAAAACAAAAAATATTAGAACAAAATAAGAGCTTAAAGATAGATGTGTGGTAAGGTAGCTTTTTAATTTTCAAAAATAATCACCACTGACACAAAAATGAAAATAGGCCAAGGAGAGATCAGTGAAGAATCATCAGGCTTCTGAAAACCATGACCAAATGACAAAAAACAAAACAAAACAAAAGCCAAACTACCCTCCTAATCCAAAACCTCAAATACAGATGCCATATTTCAAGAAATCATAAAAGAGTACCCAGATCTAGTAGAATCAGAGAGAAAAAAGAAAATAGAAAGAACGTACTTTAAAAGGATTAAATGATGCTGTGGTTCTTATTAGAAAATGGGATGAATAGCCCAGGTTCCCTCAGAATCAGAAGACTAGCTCTTTTCAGTGGTCATAAAGGGCGTTCAACTTAGATAGGGACTAGATGTTTTGTTGGGTGTTTTGCTGTTTTATTGCTTTTAAGAGAGGAGAGAAAAGGAAGGAAAAGGGCATATATTAGGGAAAAAATGAGGAGGAAGATGTTACAGTTGTTTTGCATAAGGCATCTTACTTTTATGTGAATCAGAAAAAAAGAGTGGAGATAGTATTGAAACACATTAAACTTAAACAATGGGAAAAGAGGTACAAAAGAGAAAGAAAGCATAGAGAAAGAGTAAAAACAAAACAAACTTTTACTTCAAAGGGTGGATCATATGGAGGAATTAGAAAAAGAGAGAATATCCAAGAATCAAAATTTGGGTAATTTAATTAGTTGAGGATGGGCAAAAGATTGTAAGAATAGACCACAAAAGTCAGTCTTTTTCTCCATTTCCTTCTACATTGCAAAGTATTGGGGGGGAGGGGGGGTAAAGAAGAAAAGGTAGATGAGGACATGATGGAAATGCCGAATTAACAGGTAGAACCATGATCATGTATAGGATTAACTGGTAGAAAGAATTAAATATCAGAGCCCAACAATATGCTGCTTATATGGAACATACTTAAATATAAATATTTTCACAGAAGTAAAAGGAGGGAGAACAGAATTCTCATGTCTTGGTCAATTACAAGAAAAAAAATCAGGGGTACCAATCATGATCTCAGACAAAAAGAAAAGTACAGACATTGTTAACAGAGATAACCTGTTATTATGTGATAATATGCTTAAAAGAACCATAAATACTGAAATAAATAAATGAAATATCAGTGCTTAACATGTACACACAAAATACCACAATGCACTAATACAATATGGACTAAATGCTATATCACAAATTACCATAATACAAATACCATAAAGTGAAAAATTAATAGGGAGAAAGATAGCATATAATAATACTTGTAGACCTCAGTGTGTCCTTTTTATATCCAGATGAATCTAACAAAGAGATGGACAAGTTTAATTGCTGAGCAGAATTTTAGAAAAGTTAGATATGATAGATCTCTGATGATTATTGAGTGGGGACAATCAGTCAACCAATAAGCATTTATTAAGTACCCACTATGTGTCTGGCATGATGGTAGGTTTTGTGGATACAAAAAATAAGATAATCCCTAATTTCAAGAAGTTTCCCTTCTAATGAGAGAACAATAAGTACCTATACAAGGATGCATATAGAGAGAGAGGCGACTCCAAGAGCTTGGAAGACTTGGTACATCCTTTTGCATCTCAAGTCTCTAAGATAACTAAATAGACTAACTAGTAGTTACTATTAGTAACTAAGTAGACTAACTAATAGCTTACTTAATAGTAACTTACTAACTACTAATACTAGTAACTACTAACTAGTAGAGAAAGTGCTAACTTGCATTAGAAGGATTTATTCACTTGGAACTCACTACAAAAAATGAAATCCTAGGCCCAGTTCCTGCTTCAATAGATGTATGTGTATTTATAAATACATATAAATATGCTAGTTGGTAGGATTGGGAAGGGCTTCATGGAGAAAGCAGTGTTTGGCTGTGTCTTGGAGAAAGAGAAGCATTCTAAAAAGGAAGAGGTCAAAGAGAAAGCATTTCCAAAGCTTAGGAGATGACTGTAAAAAAAGATATGGGAGAAGATTTGAGTAAGGAAAAAAGAGAAAATGAGGTTGAGATGGTCTTAATATTGTTAATTACATTATTGTGAATCATATTAATATTTTGCCTTTATTAATATTATTGATATTGCAATTACTAATATTATTGTTATTAATACTATTGTTAATAATATTATTGTGAGTCATTTTTCAGTCTTGTCTGTCTCTTCATGACTCCAGGTTTTCTTGGCAAAGATGCTAGAGTAGAATGCTGTTTCCTTTCCCAGCTTATTTTATAGATGAAAAAAATGAGACACGCAAGGTAAGTGACCTGAAGTATTTAATGTCACATTTGAACTCAGGAAGATGATTCTTCCTGACTCCAAGGCCTGGCACTCTATCCTCTGTGCCATCTATGTAAAGCTAAAATCTCGTACTATGTGTGATAGGAAAATGCTAGCAGCTTCTCCTTTAAGATTGGGGGCAAAGGAACAGATGTCCCTTGCTACCACTATTATTTGATAGAGTTCTAAAAACAATAGCTTTAACAATGTCAAGAAATGAAACAGAAGGAAGATGCATTGGCAAAAAATAAACACAGTGATCACTTTTTGGTTGACCTGATGGTTTACTGGGAGAACCCTCAAGACTCAATAAGCTATAACTCCAGTAAATAAATAAGATAATAAATCCACAAAAACATCAGTCTTCTTTTATATTACCAATAAAATCCAGTAGGAAGAGAAAGAAAAAGAAAATCCATTCAAAACAATTAGAGTATTAAATAAACGATAGCCTACCAACCAATATATTTACAAGAATTGCAACCATACCTCACAAAATATCTTTTATAGAAATAAAGACAAGCCTAAATAACTGGAGAAACATTAATGACTCAAGTTTAGCTATGACAATATTATATAAATGATAGCACTGGTTAAGTTAATTCACAAGTTAAGTATCATGCCAATCAAATTATTGCAGGACTAACTTTATAAAATTAGGAAAAATAGCTAATAATAACAATGAATCAAAGATCAAGAATTTAAAGGAAAATGTAAATATCAGAAGGAAATGGGACCTAGCAGTTCTAATGATGTCACAAAACTATAAGCTATTAGAACTATTGGGTGCTTAAAAAAAAGGCAACCACTGGAAAAATTAAGGTACTCAAGAATAAACTGAATATAGTAGTACAGTATTCAATCTGTGTAAGGATTCTTATGGAGTAAGAATTCACTTTCTAATAAAGAAAAAAAAAAGCTTGGATAAATGAGAAAGAAAGCAGTCTGGCACCAGCAGAAATTAGTTTTAGGCCAAAAAAATCACATCTACCACAATAAGCTTCAAATGAATATTGTGTTGTTCAGTTACTTTGGTCATGTCCCAACTCTTCATGACCCCATTTTCGGTTTTCTTGGCAAAGATACTGGAGAAGAGTGGTTTACCATTTCTTTCTTCAGTTTATTTTGCAGATGAGGAAGCTGATGTAAACAGGGGTAACTTCCATTTAGCAAGTGTCTTAGACCTGATTTGAAATCAGATCTTCCTGATTCGAGGCCCAGAACTCTTTCTACTTAGCTTCCCCCTCAATATAAAAAACATTATAAAAGATAAATTAGAAAAGCAAGGAAGAAGATATATTCCTTAACTATGGCTAGTTGTATCCTAATAAAGAGATAGAAAAAATCATAGAAAAAAAAGACTATATATTTCTTTTTTTTTTCCCCCAAACAAAATTAATGCAGGAAGATTTACAAGTAAAATTGAGAAATGGGGAAGGTGAGAAGAGAGGAAAAGGAATTTTTTTTAAGTTAACAGCAAATTTACTTTATAAATATCTCATATCCATGATATTCAGGAGAACTTTACAAAATTTTAAAATCAATAAACATTTCTCAATAGATAAATGATCAAAAAGCAACGTGTAATTCTCAAAAAAAGAAAAACAAACTATGAATAAATATATGAAAAAATGCTTCAAGTAAAAAAATTCAAATGTATACAGACCTGAGGTTCTACCCCATTCCCATTGGATTGTCAAAGATGACAAAAAGCTGGAATAGTATAAGAATGATGAAAGGGTCATGTTCAGTGAAATCTGCAGGAATCAGTAAACTAACACAGGGTGAGGTGAACAGAATGAAGAGGACAATTTACATAGTGATGATAACATTGTGAAGAAAAATAAACTTGGCAATACTTAAGAATTCTAATCAATGTAATGACCAATCCTGATTCTAGAAGTCTAAGTAAGAATGACTCACCCTTTTTACCTCTTGGCAGAGAGGGGAAGAACTAGGGATGCAGAATGAAACACAAGTTTTTACAGACATGGTCAATATGTGGATTTTGTAAGTATAAATATATTTTTGTAATGAGAGAACTTCTATTTTTGTGGAAAGAGGTAGAATTATAGGGAAAATGAGGTTCAGTGATACAAAAAAGAAAAGAAGAAATCAATGGAATTTCAAAAAATGCAAATAAAAAAAAAAAAGAAATCCAGCTGGGGCACAGACAAGCAGGGAAATTTTAGAACTATTGTGTTAAATTTAATATGTATTTTTAAAACTGTATTATGGTTTCTTGTGACAAAAGTCTGTTTTGTAAGGAAAGATTTATGTTTGTTGAAATTTGTGAAGTTTTTTTAAAAGAAAAGGAAGTAGTGATAACAATGAGCTCCCATAGATGCACTAAGGTTGTGTCAGATGAACTTTATGGTCTTTCTTCATGGGATTTCATTCAATGCAGAGAATGGCATAGCACAGCGGTATGCACAAATTTTTTTAAAAAGCATTTGGCAAAATTTCTCTGTGGAAAAGAAGAAAAGATGTGACCAGTTGGTTGAATTTGAACCAATAGTTTGGCTGGACTCAAAGAATAGTCACTGTTATGCTGTCTACTTGGAAGGAGGACTTTAGTGGTATGCCCCAAAGATCTGTACTTAGCCTAGTGACATTAGACATTTTTATAGTTCCTTGAGTCAAAGCATAGATTCATAGCAGATATGGGGTCAGGAAGCCTTATCTTCCTGATTTCAAATATGGCCTCAGACAGCTACTAGTTAGTTGACCTTATTCAAGTCATTTAACCCTGTTTGCCTCAGTTTCCTCATCTGGAATATCAACTGGAGAAGAAATGGCAAACCACTCCAATATCTTTGCTAAAACAACTCCAAATAGGGACACAAAAAGTCAGACAGGATTGAAAATGACTGAACAACAATTCCATGATGTGTCTCCCCACTCCTACAAATTTGGGGTTTAGGAGGTTACAGCACACAACATTCTCCCACTAGTACATAAATTCACTAAAAGTCCATCCTCTGAAGATTTTATGGGAACACAAAGGCCAATTTACAGATTCACATTTTTAAAAAATTTAAGTAAAGATAATGAAACTTTTGTAAACACAGTTTAAAAGTGGGTTTTTAAGTCAGAGTACGGTCTCTTTTGTGAGTTTTAAAATCAGCCACATTCATCAGATAGTTTCCCTCTTCTTTCATGAATCTACTTTGTTTAAATGACTTCCCTCCTTTTAACTTCTTTTTTCTTCAGTGGAAAAGTGATAATTGTCATAAAGAAAGATCAGCTACAGAGAGAGAGGATCATAATCGAAAGCAGGCATTTTGTTAACACTACAAGGCACACATGGAGCTGAGCACATATACATAAGCAGAAAGGTAATCTCTGCCCTCAAAATTTTTACATTTTAATGGATAAAGACAACACACAAAAGCAAACAGAAAAAGTAGGGGCTATGATTATTCATGAAATGAAACCTTTTCAATCTAGTTGAAACCTGAATGAAAATATTAAGGAAGTTGTTCTAGTGAGAATTTAAAAATACAGGAGTTGTTTAGAATTATAGCTTTAGAGCCAGAAGACCCAGGTTCAAATCCAACCTCAACACTTCTTTGACTTTGGACAACATGGTTCTCTTTGATTTCCTCACCAGTTAAATAGATGACTTGAATCAGAGGAAGTCTCTTCCACCTCTCTATGTTATTATGATGGACAAATTGCAAGTTTGGGGTATTTATGACAGCACGATTTCCATGGGAGAATTTAAAAATAAGAAGAGCTAAAACACAGACAGATATATCCAGCTATCATGATAATATTGGGAAAGAACAACTCTTAATAAGCATTAAAAGAATGCTTCCTCATTTACTTTCAAGTGAACAAACATCAAGGAAAAACTGGAAAAACCAGCTTCATGACCACTGCCGATACCCCTGCTGCTCCTATGCTTGGTAATAGAGTATACTTCCCTTTGTGAAGTAAAAAGCATCCTTAAGTTGGGTGTATCCAAAAAAAAAAAAAAAAAAAAAAAAAAAAAAAAAAAAAGTGGGATTCTTACTTTTGGCTGCCTATAAATTTGAAGGAATCATCCCTGGTTATGACATTCTTGTGAATATGAGAAAAGAAAGATAAGAATGACTTCAAAGCTCAGTTTAAGTAAAAGCAACAGTAGGAAAAAGATTCATGAGATTTGGAGCACAAAGGGACCTGGGAAATGATCTAGCTCAAAGCTCTCTCATTTTTACAGATGAGATCCCAAGGGTGGGAGGTGATTTTTCTGAAGTCTCCCAGGTCAGAAGGAGCAGAGCCAGCTGTCCCAACTCCAGCTCTAGAGTCCCCACTACACCACAATCTGGAGTTTGCATCTGCTTTCAAGGTTCAACAAGACAGACTATTCTGTTCTCTTATAAAGTTTAAGATAGTATCTCAGCTAGATTCCCTTTATTTCTACTCTAGGTGGCCATGCAGGAGGAAGGACTCGGTGACCTTTGCAGCAGGAATGTGCCTGGCGCCTGGCACCTGGGAGAAACAAGATGATGGTTGGTTCCTCTCAGATTCCTCAAGGAAACGATGCCAAAGTCTCTAAGCGAAATGCTAAAGTAAACATCATATACTAAATGTAACTCCTGAAGCACAGAACAGGATGTACATCAGAGGTTCTGTTCTTAAGAAGAGAGCAAAGAAGGGTGACTGCTTCCCAACCCAGGAAGCAACAAAAAATACCTAGAATAGCAGACAGCTGGACTCAATGCATGGGCATTTATTTCTAAATATTTTTCTTTTAAATTTTATTTTTAATTATGGACTAAAACAAGCATTTCCATAATAGTATAATAAAAAAGATGATTGCACATGAAAATGCAAATCCACTATGTACAACTTGTTATTCCTTTCAAATACACAATAAAATAGTCATGTAAACATTTTTCTTTCTTCCTATTTATAAATATTCTGAATAAAACTCTCAAGTCTTAGTTGAAATGTGTGGGTATTCTGTATGTATATGTATGTGTAAATATGTATGAAATATATTCTGTATATATTCTATGTCTATATATGTAATATGTATTCTGGGTATATTATCTTTAATATTTCCATTAAAAATACATCATGGACATTAAGAAGATGCTTTAGCAAAGATCTCTTAGTTGCTCTGAGTTATTTTGTTTGGCCTAACATATGTAAAAATTAAGAGAATAGGGGTAGCTAGATGGCACAATGAATAGAGCACCAGCCCTAAGCCAGCCAACTTGAGAGTTGTTCAGTACAGCCCAGTTCTAGCTCTCAGTGGAGGAAAATGTTCAGAATCAATCCTCCATAAGAAGAGTTAATCAGATGCTCAGTGAGTACACTCAGCGAAAAAAAATGTGCATCCTCTATTCTTGTGGAGAAAGAAGAGGGAGAAGGAAAAACGCTGGCTGGCAAAATGTTTCACAGGAAAAGCAGAAAACTGCTTTCAGTGCATTCCCAGGCTAGGACCGTAACCTCCTCCACACACAAAAATGACACTGTCTGGGGAAGTCTTCAGCTGGAGTTTTTAAAAGCTTCCCACAGAGTTGGGGAAACATGTCTCAGGCCCCAAGTGAGAAAACTCCACAGAAATAGCTGCCTGTTTCTCCCTTTCTGTTTATACTTTCTGGAGACGCTTTTTGTCTGGATAACATAGGGATTTAAGAGGCGCTGTACATTTCTCCTCCAACTGAGATAGACAACTTGGAATTCTTCTGAGATGTTGGTCCCCAGTTAGTAAGAGCTCATGCCTTTCAGAAGCTAATTTTTAAGGAAGTTCTAAGATCTACTACCAAGAACACCAGAGTTACCTTTGACAACTTCTCTAATTTTATGCTATATTTCTGTTTCTCCCCGTTGGCACCTGTGCTTCTTGAACTGTTTTATGTCTTTAACAACAAGTCTGATGTCTGGCACATAGTAAAAACTTAATAAAGACTTCCTCGATTGAATTTATGTGATTTGCCCAGGGTCACAGAGCTAGTAAGTATCTGAGGCTAAATTTGAATTCAGGTTCTCCTGACTTCAGGGTCAGTGCTCTATCCACTGAGCAACCCAGCTGCCCCTTTGGGTTGAACTTTGAAGAAAGGACTCACAATCTCCTCCTTTAGTGGGCAAGCACTGATGTTGTTCAACTTGTCTGGGGCTGGAGAGCACTCAGTACACTACTACTTGCAGAATGGAGATGTTCTATTTGATATTAGCTTGAAAAAATTATTCTAATTATGTTAGATTATATTATAGCATATGTAGTGTCTTTATATCTCTATATAACATAATACGTAGTTATCTATATATACTATATGTAACATATAACATACCACATATATAAGCACATTATATATATTTATTTATATTTATATACATAGTATATATAGTAATATATTGTGGGAGGTGGGGGACTTATACCTGTTCCATACTCTATGTGACCACATAATTTTGAAGATGAAAGAAAAGGGACAAAAATCAGTTAAAAAGTGTCAAGTTTGGAGTCCAACCTTTTTTTCTTCCCCTGCCCAGTCTTCGCATCCTGTTATTTCAGTGTGGTTTATGAAATCCAGTCTCTGAGAAGTCCTGCCAAATGGCAGAATCTTCAAGGACAGAATCAGGATGTACTGCATTTTTGTCACATATGAACCAGCCTGATTTATGACACCAGGAGATTGAGGTTTTTTTTTTGACTGTAGTAATTCATGAAACTATCCATTCATATATAAAGAAGTTATGATTTCCCCTATGGAGGGAATACTCACACAAATTAAATTATGGAACTCTGAAGTATTCATTCATGAAACTGCCCTGTAGAGGTACTTTACATTACAAAAAAATCCAACAGAATTATCCCGTCCCACTTCTATGTCTGTTTCTGTTTCCTGGAATGACTTCCTTTCCCCTTTTTTGCCTACTTAATTTTCTCCTCATCCTTTAAAGTCCAATTTAAGCCATTCCTGATTCTTTTAATAACAACCTTCCCCTCGTTTCTCCCATGGGTAGGACTATAGACCTCTTCAAAATCCAAGAATTATTTGTATTTAACATTCTCCCACCAAATGAAAACTCCATAAGGGCAAATGGTCTTATTCAAACTTGGGAACTAATATAATACTCTCACACAGGAGATGTTGGAAAATTTAGAAAAAGTTGACTTGGTTTTTTAAGAATTCTAAGTAACAAGGTAGCCAAAGGGAAGAGTCTATACAACTGCAACGGCAGTTTGCAAGAACTGGGCCTTAGTATTTTAGAATACTAATCAGGACTGGGAATTTTAGAATACTAATCAGTTAATTTGTTGGACTGTCCCTAACCAGCCCTGGGTGTTTGGGCCCTTTTGAAAAGCAGAGTGGAGATCTTGAGAAGACTTTGGAAATTAAAAAAACAAAACAAAAAAAAATTATGGCAGCACAGTCAATGAAGAATTAGAGGCTACTAGTTGACTCAGAGAACAGAGTAACCAGCTTGGGATCAAGGAAACCTGAATTCAAATAATTGATACCAGATTTAGAACAAACACAGGAAGAATACTGCTTTGTTCTCAAGGAAGGGAGATGATATAGTAGATGAGTACCTACCTGCAGGAAAGAAGACTTAATAGATTAATCCAAAATGTCACTCTTCTACGTTGTCAGGACGGATTAGATATAATCGTCTTCTGGGACTCTCATGCTGGGAATGGAGCATATGCTTATCTTAAAAATAATTAATTCTAGCCCCAGATATTTACTAGCTGTGTGACTCTGGGCAAGTCACTTCACCTATTTATCTCGATTTCTCCATCTAGAGCTCCTACTTCCCAGAGTGTTTGTAAGGATTAAACAATCATATTTGTAAAATGCCTGGCACATAATAGGCTCTAAATAAATGCTAGCTATTGTAATTGTAATTATCATTAGATGAAGTGAATACACTTCAACTCTCTGGATCACAGTCCTTGAAGTGCTTTTTAATTTATAATCTATGACTTTAATTTTTATTAAGATATTGAATATTTTAAAATATACTAAAATAATTTATGACTAACTTTTTATTAAGGTATTGAGTATTTAAAACACTGTTAGATGGAGGATATTGTTCAAAATTTGTCAATTTTTTTTTTTGGTTTTGAGTGTGTGCATGCATCAAAATACACACAACCTCACACCTTATACTAAAATGTTTGGGTAGGAAACAATTCTTTACAGTTTCTTCACTTCTGAAGTCTTGCTAAATGGTTCTTATTCTGATTCAGAAATAACTAAGTCTTGCTTAGATATTGAAGGGAGGCAACTAGGTGGTTCAGTAGATAGAGCTGGGCCTGAGTTTATACCTGGCCTCACTAACTGTGTCACACTTAATGTTCTTTGCCTCAATTTCCTCAGGTGTAAAACGAGCTAGAGAAAGAAAAGAAATTTCCTCTAGTATCTTTGCCAAGAAAACTCCACTTGGGGTTATAAAGAATTGGACATGAACTAAACAACAATGAAACACTGATAGCCAAATTAAAGTCTGATGAATCTTTATCAGTAGTTATTCTATAAATATCTGAGAAAATCTGTTTTCACAGAGTTCAATCCATGCAAACTTGAAGAGGAAAATATTCGATCCTTCCTAGTAAATAGCCATTTCCTTCTTTGGACATATCATAGCAGCATTCCTATGGAACCTTAACTAGGCAGGGCTTAAATTTTCCTCAGTAGGCAAGGAAATATAAACCCATTCTCCAAGCTAAAATCAGAATTATGAACAGGGATTATTTTTAGGGTAACCATATGCTCTATTCCCAGTGTGAGAATCCCAGAAGACAATTATGTCATTTCTATCCTCACAAAGTAGAAAAGTGTCATCTTGGACAATGATTGTTTGCACCAACAGGGATCCAAGGCAAGCTATCTGGGTAGGAAGGCAGGCAGCAGTCATTGCCAGTGGCCTTGATGAAGAGACCCACCTGTCTTTTGTTATTAGGTTACATATAAGCAGCACAGAAAAGCAGCCAAACTTCTGAGCAAGCCTGTTTAGGTTGGCATATTACACTGCAGCAGGAGAGTATTTATGATGAAAGGAGGAAGAGAAAGAGAGAGGCGGCAGTCTTTGTGCTTGTATTCTCCAGGGTTTTCTACATCCCTGGGCAAGTCTTGTGGGGAGGGCCGTGCTATGAGCTTGCCCAAAGTCTTGGGCATTCTGATTATATTGTTATAAGGTCAGTAACAGCTGTGCTGTTTTCCTGGAGTGGCAGAGCTCAGCAATGAGAGCCCACAGGTTTCTCATAATGTTCAGGGAAGCAACAAACACATGATGTCTTGGTTCTTTCTGGGAGAAAGTAATCAGGTGGGAATTATAGAGTCCTGTGTGCTTTAGAAGCACTCAGGTAGCTCTGTACACTTCGACTGTGCCAGCTAAACTGGTTTCTCCCTCTACCTCCTATAACTCTGCATTGTTATAAGGTTATTTCCTCTTCACTTCTCTCTTCCCTCAACCTTCAGGATCACTGCAAGGAATGGTAAGATACTGTTCATCACATCAACAAATGGCTAAGAATGACAAGATTAGTGGTATTCTAACATAGCTCCCAAATGGCCTCCAATTCTTTGAGGGGGAGGACTTAGGAATGTGAATCTAGAACTGAAAGGGACTTTAAGTCTAGGTAATCCAAACTTTAAATTTATAGAGAAAGACAAAGACCCAAGCCTCGTGAAGACTTGCCCGTGATCATACAATGATTGTCAGAGGTTTCTAAGTATTTCCAAATCCAAATCTAGAAGTCCATCAATGATACCATAACTCCTTTCTACATCAGTCCACTTGCGGTCTGTGTCTGAACTCAGGCAGAAGGCATATGGACCAATTAATATTTCTGCAGAGTGGTAAAAGAAGCCACTCAAAGTTAGTTCATTGAGAATGTAGGGATAGTTATTGAGCATACACGTGAGCAGCTCATTGTTGTCCCCACTTTGACAATGAGTGTCCTTCAATGCTCAATAAGAGGCAATCTAAACAAATATACAGGAGTTCATATGCAGCAACCAGCTGTGTGAGTATGCCCTTATGTCCTATTCCATGAGCAGATGTTATCATATGGCTTAGAACTTGCCACCTTGCTAAATGGTTCTCTTATTATGATTCAGAAATGAGTAGGAGTTAACTAGATGCTGATAGAGGATACACAAATTATAAATTATAACGGACCTTCATCTAATAGTGATTCTATAAAAACCTGAGAAAAAATTTTAAAGCCACAGAATAATCGGAAGTAACCTTAGGTCATTCATTCAATCAACAAGTTTTTATTAAGCTTTTACTTGCCGGTTACTATCTTTTCTGTTAAAGAGAAGCTAACATGGAAATAGTTTATATATGTATAAGATATATCCAAAGGTCAAGAAAGACATACGATTTGTCCAAGTTCATACAAGTCCTACTGCAGCTAAAAATTCTTCCATTATAGTCACTTCCCATTACATCCCTTTTAGACTGACCAAGACATAGCATGATTTAAAATGTTCAAGAAAAATCTGGAATACAAGATTTTGAAAGGGTGGATGCTAAAAACTATCTTTGCATGTATTTTGAAAAATAAAAAGCTATCATTATTTTAAAAAATAAATGAAAATGTTTAGACTAGTGGGATTTTATATCCCCTCTGACATGGCTCCAGCTGTCTGTCTGACTGTTACTCAGAGAACAAGAGAGGTGGAATGTGACATTGAAGGAAGCTCTGGCTTCTTTAGAGCCCTTCTCTCATTCTTTCTTGTCTGCTTCAATTTCACGCTACTGTTCCCAAAGGAAAATGGAGAGCTGAGAATGGGAAAACTGGAAATCCCTGCATTGGAAACTTTTGATATCTTTATATAGAATGTTAAAGCTGCAAGGTTTTTAATTAGATTAACTAATCTCAAATATTCAAATAATAATAATAATCTCAAATATTCCTCATTGTAGATGAGGAGAATGAAATCTAGAATTGAAAAGATGTGCCCCCGGAGGCTGACAAGAGTCAGCTAGATGGTTCAGTGAATAAGTCTATTGGTCAGGAGGACCTCAGACACTTAACACTTCCTAGCTGTGTGATACTGGGCAAATCACTTAACCCCAATTGCCAAGGGGAGGAAGGGAAGAAGTTTGGATACAGGTAAAACTAGGATACCAGTCTTCTGATCCCCAATTGGGTGTACAAAGTTCCACCAACAGGGTTGTCCTACTACAAAGCCATTATTGTATTCAACTTAACAAGCACAAATTTGATGCTAGCACCAAGTATCAACATTGTCATAGCTGTTAATGCAATAGTCTGGAACACTCTTTCCTAGGAGTTAATTCTAAAGAATTATGCTTGAGGCTGATTTAGTTTGAAATAGATAAAGGAATAAGTAGGATGAGTGAGATTGGCAGAGTATTGTTGAGGAGGAATGAATAAGGAAGAATGGCTACTAAGTCTAGCCATTTTGGAAGGCTCAACAGTCATACCTTACATGGGCAGTTCCCGCTCCTCCCTCTCCCTTCACAATGAATGAGGGAAGGAAAAGGATGGGGGAAGGAAAGAATTTGGAAATGAAAATAACATAGAATTTAGCCTGGAGGGAGGGAAAATAATCCAACACTTACTGTTTTCTGGATTTCTTATTGTTTTCCTGCAGTGACTGCAGGAGAAATAGAAGGGCATTTTATTTTAATCTTGCATCTTTCAAAAATACAATCTTTTCATTTGTATAGAGTAAAGTGGTTTGTAATTGGATTTTATAGTCCTCAAGGCATTTAAGGCTTGGTCTAAAATAGGCACTTTAGACTTTAACCTACTCATTTGCACTTCTTTTTGAGGAAGAAAGAATTAATGGATTCACCAATTTTTAGTGTATTAATCCATGTTTCTCTTAGCATGAAATGGAATTGGGAGCTCAATTCCTCTCAGGCAACTCTCAAGATTCTATTAATGGCACCATTACTTTCTTAAGCATTTGTGGGCAAAATCTTCAACTTCTTACTCGAACTCCACAAGTGATCAATTTCTAAATTATTTTTATTCTTAACTTTGTCTCTTCTGCTTTAATTATCCCTTTAAAAAATTCCAGCTTATTTTTATTTTATCTTACATTATCCTCATTTCTGAGTATTTCTTTGCCTCCCCATTAAACCAACCCTTTGTAATAAAATTTAAGAGCCAGTCACCACATCAACTTTAAGGGTACATTTGATATTCCATATTCATAATCTCTGATTCTTCTCTGAGCCAGGTTGGATCATCATGATTATACAACCCTTGGGGTTTTTATTTTTATTTTTTCCATTTTATTTTTTTCTTCCATAGTCATTGTGTATTTTGTTTTCCTGGTTCTGCTATCTTACTTTGCAACAATTACAGGAGAAATGAAAGAATCAGAGATCAGAAAGGGACCTTTCAGGCCATTGAAGTCCAAATCCCTTAAATTCAAGGAGGGCAAGGATTTTGTCAAAGATTACTTTGGTATCAAGGTCAGAGGCAGGAACAGAACCCATATCATTATGGTTCCCATTTGTATGCCATTATTTGCTTAACAACTCAATTGTGCCATCTGCTACTGTTTCAATTTTCTACGAGAAGTGCTGTCTCACAAGTCATTTATATGCCTAACAATGGGATGACATCCACCCATGCTACTCCACTTTTAAAAAGAGTATAAATTTATGTTGATTTTTAGTATGGTTAGACCAATTCATAACCATTATTTGTGTGCCTTTCTTTCCACAACCTCTCCAGCAGCAACAATCCATTCTTACACATGATTGTCAGAGATATCTTTAATATCTATTGGTCTTGTCAGTAGGCTTTTCACTATTGAACCAATAAAATCCAAACTTGAATCTTGTCATTTTTGTTTATATCTCTCTTGAGTTACCCTTATCTCTGCTCAGAGAGTCACCTTCTTATAGAAATGACCATCATTTCTCCCTTTGACTACTCCAACTATCTTTTAATTGGTCTCCCTATTAGCTCTCCTCGGTTTCAATTGTCACCCAGTTGACAAAATACTTTTTCTAAAGTGAACATAAAGTCCTCTCTTATTAATAACAAATTCCTGTGATTTCTAATAACATCAGAATATATAAAATATATGTTATATATTATATATAAACTCCAGGTTTTGGCATTTAAATCCCATCATATCTTTCCCATCTTCTTACACTTTGCTTATTAGGATCCCGCTACTGGTTTTCTTGTTCCTCTCACATGATCCTCCATCTCTTGGTTTTTTTTTTAAAAACTCAGTTCAAATTCAATTTTTGGCAGGACACTTTTACCAGTTTCCTCCTACTCCATTCTCCCTTCCTTCTAAAATTATGCCTTCCAGTTTCCTTTAAGTCTCATCTTAAAATTTTATCTTTTACAAGAAACCTCTTGTGAACCCTCACAATGCTAGCATCTTCTGAGATTATCTCAAATTTCTTCTTCCTATCTTGTGTACCTCTATTTCCATTTTGCCTCCCCCATTTGAATATGAGCTCCTGATTTTGTACCCTTAGTGCTAACATGGGGCATTTTATAAAACAAAGATTTAATAAAGGCTTTATAACTGTGACACTGCACAGCCCCCTACCCCTTATCTCACCTTCTAAATTGTGAGCTACAAGTCTTAGAATTTCCGCAGTCCCTAGCATACAAATACAAAATTTACAAAGCTAGAGCAACAAAATGTAAACTTCTTCCATCTTTCTCAAATACCCATTCATTTTCTGCTATTTTCTATTGGACATTTTAAATAGAATGTACCCATGCTTTCTGTTTAGACTATGAACTACATGGAAAGAAATGCTCAGATTTGGTGTTCTAGAGCATGTTTTCAAGCCACAAATAATAGCTTATGACACAGTAAAATAGGTCATCTGACTTGTCTCAGTGACTGACCTGGATTAACACACTGTTGGTTTAGCTGACTAGATCCAAGATCAATTATTAAGATAAAATACAGTAACTACATTGAGTTACACGGTCCTGGTGACTGGGATCTCTTTCTTGATTTAAAAAATACATTTAATTTTAGTCATTAAAGCAAACACCAAGAAAATTCCAGTATAGATCAC
Source organism: Sarcophilus harrisii (assembly GCF_902635505.1). Taxonomy (NCBI): domain Eukaryota; kingdom Metazoa; phylum Chordata; class Mammalia; order Dasyuromorphia; family Dasyuridae; genus Sarcophilus; species Sarcophilus harrisii. The sequence continues at coordinate 157,298,991 of NC_045431.1, forward strand.
TTCAGTTCGGTGAGGAAAATCATACAATATTTTTGTAAAATGAGATCATTTTATAAATGATCTCTAAGTGGGTGTGCTTAAAATGTGAGCTTTTTCGTTTGGAAAAAATATTTTGGAAAGAGCCATTTTCATCCAAAGAGATAACTATGGAAACTGAATGTGGATCAAAGTATAGTATTTTCACATCTGTTGTTTTGTTTGTTTGCTTTTTTTCCTTTCTCATGTTTTTTACCCTTTTGATCTGATTTTTGTTGTACAGCATGCCAAATATAGAAATATGTTTAGAAGAATTGCACATGTTTCATCTATATTGGATTGCTTACTGTTTAGGGGAGACAGGATAGGGGAGGAATAGAGAAAATTTGCAACAGAAGGTTTTGCAAATGTGAACGTTGAAAACTATTTTTGCATGTATTTGGAAAAACAAAAAGCTACATACTAAAAAAATATTTTGGAGCACTAGACCTGGAATCAGAAGGATTCCAGTTCAAATTCAGCTTCAGCCACTTACTAGCCTGGGCAAGTAACTTAATCTCAATTACTTCAAAAAAACCCCAGCCAACCAAAAAATATTTTTATATTTTGATAATTACATTTCCATAGAACTGGTTTTCTTTGCAATCCTATATATTTTATTTTATGCATTTAGCAATGTTCTGGGAAAAGGTCCATTACTTTCACCAAGCTGCCAAAAGGCCTTATGACTCAAAAGAGGTTAATCCTTGCTCAAAGGTCTCTTTTAATATTAACATTTTGTAATTCTAAGTATTTGTTGAATATTTTTTTCTCCTAAAAGCTATAGATGATCAGGAAGGGAAAAAATGCTTTTGATACCTTAGATTCCCTTTCCCATAGCAGAAGTTTTCTGCAGAAATCTTGAAATTCTAACCTCTTTACACTGAGCACTTTGATGTTGAATGATCCATATCATATACATTTCTACATAGAAATTTCTATGTAGAAATGTATATGATATGGTTTTGTGAAGGGATCTCAGAAGTCATCTAAACTCCTAATGAAACACCTCCTTTTGAAGAAAATGAAACAGACCCAAAAAGATTAAACAATCTAATAAAGGTCACATAGATAAGAATTTGAACCTGGGTTTTCTGAGTCTAAATCTAGCACTCTTTAGCACTCACTGAATCCAAGTGCTCCTCGAGACTACAGATCCACAATCTTCTGAACTGTAGCTCTTTTTAGTTCTAAGTGGGCAATAACTATTGAAAGGCTCAGGGGGCTATGTGACAGTCTTCAATCTCCTTGGGCTAGCCCAATATTCAGTGTCTTAAAACTAACATGCCCTTTACTGGCCTCAGATTTTCCTTGTATTTCTGAGCCTCAGCTCTAATCAAAAGTCCTTTTCTAATTTTTCCTTAATTTTTTAAGAAAAGTGTCTTGCCTTTGCCAATTCTCTCCAATTTATCCTATCTATGTTTGGTTGGTTCATAGTCATTGGTTTGATATCTCTCCATCAGCCTGAAAGCTTCTTGAGGACAGAAACTAATTTTTTCCTTTCTTTGTATCCATAGTGCTCAGCACATATTAAATTCACATTGAATTGATTTGTTGGACATTTTCTTATACCCTCAGAATTCTGGCCTCCTCATTCTAACCCCATAGTCTGAATTCTGACCCCATTTCTTGTTAATCTTCTCCACCAATCAATCATGGAACTCTTCCTGAGGTGCAACCAATAATATCCCTTTGGGTTTCTTACCAGTTCCTCAAAATCGGTTGGATTTCTCCATCTGTCGCTATCCTGTGCTGGAAATCACAGCTGAAAGACCTTGGGCTGAAAGGGGGAGAAACTTCAGGCTTCTGGTCTGCATCAGCATTCCTGGCAAAAGGAGAAAAATAAGAGGCTACCTAAGTATAGAGAATAAGACATAGAAGCAACAGAGCTCGAGGAACATTATTTGTTTTAAGCTTATATACTGAAACTTATTATATGGTATAGAGAAGAAAAAGCCATTGCTTTTGGAACTATGTTACCTCCTCTCCCCCAAACTCTCCAAATTATTAAACTGGACATACTCTTTGAAGAAGCAATAGCACTTCTATGTTCCCAAGAAATTAGAGAAATAGGAAAAGGAGCCACAAGTACAAAGATACTTATAGCAGTTGTTTTTGTGGTAACAAAGAACTAGAAACAAAGAGGATGACCATCCATTAGGGAATGGGTGAAATAATTAGCATTTATGAATGTGATAGCATGCAAGGTGCTTGTAATTAAGAAGATGGTTTCAGAAAAAACTTGGGAAGATTTGTATGATGTAGATTGAACAGAATAAGAATAATTTATACAATAGCAAAAAAATTTTTTTTTTTTAAAGACTGTAAAGAACTTTAAAACTTGAGAATTCTTATCAATGTGATGACCAACCACAGCAGAACAAATAATAGCTTGGTACCTACCTCCTTCCTGACAGAAAAGTAACATTCAAAATATAGATTTATTTTTCACCATAGGTCAATATACTGCTTTATTCCTTTGTTTATTGTGAACATAATTTCTGAATCAAAAGTTGATCAAATCACTTTCATTTTGTTGTTATCCATTGGAAAGCTTCCTTAATTTGTATAAAATCTACTGTCTAAATTTTATGTAATTAAAAAAATAATTTATTCTTCTTTATACAATTTTGGATACTATTAAATATAACCAAAATTTAATCTTGAACCTGAAGTTTGACATTTTTTTAGTCATTTTTATTTTCTCAAACACTGTCAGACATGATTTTCATGGAGATGTATTCTAAATAAATGTTAGTCAAGTCATATGCAGTATATATGTCACAATAAGGACTTATTTCCCCCTTGGGGGTGGGAGGAAGAGAGGAGCTCAGGAAAGGGCAGTTTAAAAAAAAGTGAGAAAAGAAAAAAGCATCACTGAAGCATTTAAAAATGTTCAGAAGAGAACCCAAGAAGGATCAATGACAGACAGTACAGCTCTAGAAGTTATATATAATCTTCTTTTCTGTTCTACTACATTTTTTTAAAGTTAAAAATATTTTTAAAAAATACTTAAAATGGGGGCAACTAAATGTTGTGGTGGATAGGGCACCAGCCCTGAAGTCAGGGAGACCCGAGTTCAAATCTGCTCTCAGACACTTAACCATCCTTGGTATGAGACCCTAGGCAAGTCACTTAACCCTAATTGCCTCAACAAAACAAACAAAAAATCTTAAAATTTATTCTATGTATTAAAAACAACACCAGAGGTTTCACCCCTCTCTTTTTCTGTTTTTCCCCCCATATAAAAGCAATTTGTGTGTGTGTATATATGTGTTATCTTCAGAAATTTTTAAAAAGCCCATTAATAATAAATGTCAATAGCTCCCCCTTTCTACTCCTTATCTTTGGAGAAAAATGTGGTGGTAACATGTTTTCCCTCAAAAGAGCAAATCAGATTCCTAACCCAGTATACAGAGAAATTAGTTATTCCTTAGAGGGTGGTTCACCTGTGATTTAACATCTATATAAACAAATGAAAACCAGTTTCACTACCCCAAACAACCAGACCTGTAACTAATAACAAGCAAGTCTTTGTTTCTACCAGACTATGTTTCATCTTTATTATTTAAAGTCATACTAACTAGCTCTGCTAATAATTGCTTTTCTTTTTGTCTTACCTCATTTTCCTTTCATTCAGCTTTCTCATTCACTTTCTCCTTCCTCTTTCTTTCTTTCTCTTTTCTCATTCTCCCACTCTTCCTTTGCTCCTTCTATTTCACTTTCCTTCTTTCCTAAAATCGTCTTACTTCCCACTTACTTGATGCCCTTTCTCTCTCCCCTTCTCTTTGCACCATCATTCTTGCTGGCTACATCCAAGGAAAGCTAAGACCCAGAGCCATGGTGTGATGGGCCCTTGTTCTTTTCAATAGGGCTGCAGCCCAGAAATCACTGCCAATTTCTGAGCTTGGGCTACTTCAGATGGTTCAGATTCCAATGCTGTAGGAGACAAGCTTTCTTTGTGTCTATTTAAATCTACCCTTCCATCATTCCAGTGACACCTTTCTTCCATTCCTCCAATAGATCAGGCAAAGAATCTTAAGCTTCTCATGGCCAATGGGAACAAATGCATTTTCACCCTCTTAATAGAGTCCTGCAGCTTCAGCATTCCTAGGTGCCCTAGTTGTGCTCCTAACCAACCTGTCCCTGAAGGTCACCTCCCATCCTTTCCTGGATTGGTTTTTGTTTATATACCTCTCTTGGCGTTGGCCCTGAGGAGCTTTTCTTGTTTTTGTTCTCAAAGAACTTCCCTATGGCTCTCAGTGTTGATGGCATTCATCATATAAATACTTCTCCTTGAAGATATGAATGTGAGCCCAGCCTCCTTGTATGGATACCATGATTGAAGATATGAATGTGAGCCCAGCCTCCTTGTATGGATACCATGATTGAGAGGAGCCAGAGGATTGTGGGACAGTCTTTCTACTAACTTTTCATGTCTTCTAAATCTTTATAATGAAAGAGAATGGAAATGAATTCTTTCTTGAATGCCCAGGCTGGAGTATTCCATTTTACTGGGAGGGACATGAAGTATTGTAGAGAAGTCAGGGATGCCAGAAACATCCTGGGAATGCAGTAATCTCCAAAGTAGATTACTGGGTCAGCCAGGTTCCTCCTAAACTTCCTACTCTCCACTCTCCCCTAATTCAGCCAAATGGGCATGATGTTTTGGAATAAGAGGACTAACAAACTGTGCCCTTACTTCTTTTTTTGACGAGGCAGATCAAGAAAATTGTTATTGTCATCATCATCATTGTTTGCATTGTGTTCAAATAGTATTCCTGAGATTATAGCCCCATTATTCCCCTCTCAAGTGGTATTTCTGAGCTTACAATTATATCAATTTTATCCTAATAACTTTGGGAGGTAAGTTCTTTTATTATTATTATTATCATCCCCATTTTATAGATGAGGAAAATGAGGCAGAGAAGGTAACTTACCAAGCAGCAAACAACTATGTGAGACCATATTTGAATATGTAGTCTTGAGTTAATTTAATCTAACCATTTTAATTTTAATCTAAGCATTAGACCAAGTCTTTCAAACTATTCTTTCAGGAAAGAGGTACTACAGATAATACATTACTCAGCTATTAATCACTGTCAACTTGGAAAGAAGTCTCTCACAGACCATCCCCAGGCCTCGAGCTTACACTAAGGCTTTATAATTTTTTTAAAAAAATCAATGACTAGTATAAAGCAGAGAAAGGGGTTTTCCAGTATAGATAGTGATCTAAAAGGTTATAGCTGAAGTTGGTTGCCCTAAGAATCTTCCTTGAAAAGACTTTAAAAAAAATTTTTAACTTCCTCCCTAAATACGTTATACTATTAGTCCCAAATTCTGCCTCTTCCTTACAAAGATTTCAAAGATCACCAGATGAAGCAAGAATCAATAAAACAAAGGGAAACACTACAAGCGTCCTTCATCCAATCAAAGATTGTACAATAATAAGAAGTAATAGTTAACAATTTATTGAATACTTTTGGATGTTTGCAAAGTGCTTTTACATATATCTTATTAGAGCTTTCCAAAAATCCTGCTATTCTCTTTACAAAGGTTCATAACTATTAAATTTAAATCAAAACTCAGACTCAGTTTTTCCTGATGTCAAATCTAGGATTCTTTCAACTGCATCAGCAGAGGTCCTCAAACTTTTAAAATAGAGGGCCAGTTCATTGTCCCTCAGACTGTTGGAGGGCCGGATTATAGTAAAAATTTTGTTTTGTGGGCCTTTAAATAAAGAAACTTCATAGCCCTGGGTGAGGGGGATAATCGTTCACAGCTGCCGCATCTGGCCCACAGGTTGTAGTTTGAGGATCCCTGCCCTAAGACAAGAAGTCCAGGTGTGGTGATCAGGGTCAAGTTCACATGCACCATCACCTCAACCTCCCCTGCTTCACACAATAATTCTTCCAACAAAGCAAAGTAATTCCAAAGGTACTCAGGATCATTTCATTTTTAGGTCATCCCAAAGAAGAGGAGATTCTCAAAATTTTGCAGATTGTACTTTGTTAAAATAAGCAAACAAAATGCATTTGAGAAAATGAGAATAACTGATTAGTGCTTACTTTCCTTTCACTATAAAAATCTTTATTAAAACAAGTCTCTTAACATATCTCTTTCATGAAAACAGATGAAATAGGTAAATAAATATAAATAAAAATAATACCACACAGTTGTTTGTATTTCTCTTCTCTCGTTTATTTAAGGAATGAGAAAGCCAGATTATAGCTGGATCCTTTTGAACTAGGAACCATTCATTCAGAATCTTTTGTTTTTCCTTTAAGTTTTCATAGAACTTCCGAAAACTAACCTGGTCCTTCCCACTGTAGCCCAATGGATTTTATTAATATCAGGTCTTCTGAATTTTAATAGTTAATTTTTAAGAAAAAAGATACAGATGTTTCTGTCTCAGTATCATATTTACTTCTAAACAGATAGGGAGAAAGGAAAGAGAAAGACCTAAAGTGCTATATTATTATGCGGAATTTAATCCCCCAGACTGTATTAAAAAGACCAGCCCAGATTCCTTAAATGCCTGGTTAGTTTTCCTACATCTAAAATCCTTTCTACTTTTTCCATTACATATAAATAACTCATGAATTGTTTTGCTTGACTACACTCATTCAAAAGAGTGAATTTCTGGAGGGAGGAGGGAGTGTCAGTCAATACACATTAAGTACCCACTGTGTGCCAAGCAGTACTTTGCTTAGTACTGTGGGGATCCTAAAATTAACAAAAGGCAGTCACTGCCTACAAGGAGGAGACACTATAGTGGGAGACAACTTGTAACAAATATGTGCAAACAAGCTACATACAGGATAAACTGGAAATAATTAACAGAAGGAAGACATTAGAATCAAGAGGGATTGGGAAAGACTTTTTCTTATAAGATAGGGTTTTCTTGAGAAGTAGTAGCTGGGGTGGGAAAGGATTCCCATGTTCATGGGAATTTCGTGTTCATTTTTCAATTTCATTTCAATTCCATTTCATGTTCATGAAAGAGGAAGGAGATCTATGTCAATGGATCAAGAGTGTGTGGTGGGGCTTAAAATATAAGAAAACAGGAAAGATAGAAGGGGGCTAGGCTATGAGGGAGTCTGAATGCCAGATTTTTCTATTTAATCCTGGTGGCAAGAGGGAACCACTGGAGTTTACGGAGTATGTGGGGCAGACGTGACAGAGCACTTGCAATTCAAGAAAATCACTTTGGTCGCTGAATTGGGGATGGATTGGAGTGGGGAAGAGACCTGGAGCAGGCAGACCTACCAGAAACCACTGAAATAGTCCAGGTGTGAGCCGATGAAAGCCTGCACCAAAGTGGTGGCAGGGTGAAAGGAGAGAAGGGGATGTATCCAAAAGATGTGGCAAAAAGTAAAAGAAGATCTTAGGTACATATTTGATAGAGGGAGAGGGGAAGAGACATATTGAGGAATCCTAGATTGTGAGACTAGTGACAGAGATAAAACAAAAGGAAAGTAAAGAATACCAGTAAAACACTCCAAAAATACATAGGCAAAAAAAGAATTCAGAATTGGGCACAAACAGGACAACTGTATTGTTGTTTTAAGTTTTAATATATACTAAAAAAAAGTCCAATTGAAGAGCTGGAAAGGGTCTTGAAAATGACTGAGTTAACCCCTTCATTTTATAAAGAAACTGAAATCCAGGGAAGTTAAATTATTTGATAAAGGTCATAGAGTAAGTGGCCCTTAGGATGTGAAGTGCAGACCTCAGACTGTGAATCCAATGTGGATTTCTCCATGCTGCAGAGCCTCTAAATTGATATGCAATCTTTATTATGTGAATATATGTGTGTATATATATCATATTATGTATATATTTTATATTATATATAATTATTATTAAAGCTTTTTATTTTCAACATTCACCCCTGAAAAGCCTTGTGTTCCAAATTGTTTTCCCTCCCTTCCTCCACTCCCTACCAAGATGGCAAGTAATCTAATATATATTAAACATATGATAAGCTATCTTTTTTTATTTTGTGTATAAATGAAATGATCATGTTTGCTGCTGAATAAGGGGAGCTGGGTAACACAATAGTTAAGAGAATTGGGCCTGGAATCAGGAAAACCCGAGTACAAATCTGACCTCAGATACTTACTAGCTGGGAGAACCTGGACACGTCATTTAACCCTGTTTGCCTCAGGTTTTTTTTTTTTTTTTAATATGTAAAATGAGCTGGAGAAGGAAATGGTAAACCACTCCAGTATCTTTGCCAAGAAATCCCCAATAGGGTCACAAAGAGTCAGACATGGCTGAAAAGTGATTGGGAACAAAAATAAAGATAAATTCACACACACACACACACACACACACACACACACACACACACACAATCCTGTAAATATATAAATATACCACATTAAAATGGCTCGAGACCAAAATACTTCTCTCTTTGGTCTTAAGAGTATGTTTTGGTTTAATTTAACTTATAAAACCAAGTAAGATTTCTCCTGCCTGTTACCAATTATGTTAGTCCATTAAAGAATTTTTAAAATCAACTAGTGAGGATTATAAAGCGTGCTGATTGATTGTGTGGGAATAAAGCCCTCAACTCAGGACTCAAAGGGAAGCGATAGTTAGTCTAGGGCAAGGGTGATAACTGGGCTCTTCCTCCTAGGAAAGAAAATTGGGGTGGGGGGAGGAAGATGGGAGGCTGATGAAAGGGTTTACAAAAGACCTTGGGAAAGCGAACAGGAATTTGCAGTGGGAGGCTGTCAGATTCTTTTCTAGAGCCAAGTCTGGGCAATCACTTCACTGAGGAAGACAGATGGCTGGCATAGCACGCAGGAGCTGCTCATGTGCAAGCCAAAGGAATAGGAAGCTGGCCTTTGTTCCACGATTGAGTGGCTCTGGTTCACTTGTCATTCCTAAGGTAGAAACTGTAGGTAATATCCCAGGAGACTCAAATAAGTCTTCCTTTACCCCACACGCTCCCCAAAAGCAGACCAACATTCATATATTTATGAATTCCCCCTTTGAACCTCTCCTAATTTTCAAAGTTCAGATCTTAGAATATGATCCTCAAAGCACCCTGTTATAATAATTAACTCATTTTAGGCCTAGGAAGTTAATATGCACTAAGGGATGCATATTCTTCTCTATACTTCAGATAGCTTCCACTGAATGAAAAGTTAAGAATACTTTTGTTTTGCGCTTGGTTTGGTTCTTATATTATTATACATAATGTTATACTATATTGTAATTAAGGGGTAAATTTATTGACTTAATTTGTATTGTTATTATAAATTTATATATAGACAACTTTATGATTGAGGAAAAATTCAGGTAATGGAAAGATCTGGGCAAAGGACAGCAGAATATATTATATATTTGAGGATAGACAGGCACTGAAAGGGGAAGTCCTAAGAAAAAGAAGATCAATCCTCTAACTTTCTACATTTCTTTTTTTTCTTTATTATTATAGTTTTTTATTTACAAGATATATGCATTTTTCAGCATTGACTATTGCAAAACCTTTTGTTCCAATTTTTCCCTGCTTCCCCCATTCCCTCCCCCAGGGCAGGTAGACACAATACATGTTAAATATGTTAAAGTATAAGTTAAATACAATATATGTATACATGTCTATACAGTTATTTTGCTGCACAAGAAGAATCGGACTTTGAAATAATGTACAATTAACCTGTGAAGAAAATCAAAAATGCAGGCGGACAAAAATAGAGGGATTGGGAATTCTATGTAGTGGTTCATGGTCATCTTCCAGAGTTCTTTTGCTGGGTGTAGCTGCTTTTATTCATTATTGAACAATTTGTTTCATCTTATTGTTGAAGAGGGCCATGTCCATCAGAATTGATTCTCATATAGTATTGTTGTTGAAGCATATAATAATCTTCTGGTCCTGTTCATTTCACTCAGCATCGGTTCATGTAAGTCTCTCCAGGCCTTTCTGAAATCATCCTGCTGGTCATTTCTTACAGAACAATAATATTCCATAACATTCATATACCATAATTTATCACTACAAAAAAGGCTGCCACAAACATTTTGGCACGTACAGGTCCCTTTCCCTTCTTTAGTATCTCTTTGGGATATAAGCCCAGTAGTAACACTGCTGGAACAAGGGTATGCACAGTTTGATAACTTTTTGAGCATAGTTCCAAATCACTCTCCAGAATGGCTGGATGTATTCACAATTCCACTAACAATGTATCCAACTTTCTACAATTTTTGAGGAGGTACATATGATTGGAACGATGGAACTCAGCTTAGAGTCAGAGAAAACGAAGTTCAAAGCTGGCTTTAGACATTTACTAATTGTGTGACCCTGGACAAGTCACTTCATCTGTTTGCCTCAGTTTCCTCAACTGTAACACTAATAAAAGCACCAACCTCAGGTAATGAGGCTCATATGAGTGAAGATCTGTAAAGTGCTTAGCACACAGTTCCTGGCATACAGTAGGTGCCATTTCAATGTTTATTCCTTTCTTTTCTCAAATTTTTTCCTGAGATGCTTATAGAAGTAATAAAAAGTTCTTTCCCTTCTCCCCTACAACTCAGTCCTACTTATATTTTCCCCTTTTTGCCATTTGTCCTTGGACTGACAATTCTTTTCTACTTTGTTCCAGATTGTCTCCATTCTTTTCTTAGCAACCAGACCTTGGAAATCTCTCCTGGGTTTGGACTTAACTGCTCCCTTCTTTATATAAGCTCCTTAGTACATAGCCAGAGCCCTTACCCAGTCAGACCAGACTTCCTGTAGTACTTGATGGAAATGTCTTTGACTTTGTGAAAAACTGAGAAATATTCTTACCTGATAAATGACTCGACACTAACTTAAATGGAAGGTGGAGGTGGAGTGGGGTGATATTATTGGTTTATTCAGTCAACTTTTACACTTATACTCTTCCATCAGATTTGTATATAAACTGTAGGGAAAATTATTTCTGTAGATTGGCAGTCTATAGAAACTTTAACCAGGATGTTAAAATAATAAGCTAGAAAGGACCCTTGAAATTAGATCAAACCCTTAATTTTAAAGATGAAGAAGTTGATATTCCAAGTCACAGATATTAAAATTTCTTCAATAAAGAGGTTCAAATAACAATTCTTCTATTCACAAAAATGTGTTGAACACACGCCTATTCCTTGGCAATGGGCTGAGAAAGCTTATAGGTTTAATATAGCACATTCAGAAAATGCTGTTATTATTCCCATTTTAAAGCTGAAGAAACTGGGACAGAGGTTGTGATGAAAGAAAAGCTGACAGCCCAGGACATCCACTTTCCCCTCTGATGAAAAGAGAGATTCTGAAGCCTGGAAAGCATGTGGTTCTGCCTTTTTTCCAGAGGGGAGGAGGGAGCAGAAAGGACCAGGGATCATCTGGCCAACTACATATTCTGCAGCGATAGCAGCCACTTGGCTTTTCACACACACACACACACACACACACACACACACACACACACACACATTTCTCCAGAACAAAAAATGAATGAAAATCAATTAGATTTTCTTGAAATTATTTAAGGATGATGATGGTGAAGATGAAGATAATGATAACAAGTAGCATGCATACAGTACATTTTACAGGCGAGTTTGTTGTTCAATCTTTGTATCTCATAGGTGGTGAAATGGCTAGAATACTGTGCTTGGAATAAAATCTGGCCTCAGACATTAACTAGTCATGTGACCCTGGGCAAGTCACTTGACCCTTTTTACCTCAGTTTCCCTTCTGTAAAATAAGCTGGTGAAGGAAATGGCAAACCACTCCAGTATCTTTGCCAAGAAAACTTCAGAAAAATCCAATTACAACCAAATCAAACTAAAAATTAGTTGGTGAGGAAGAGTTAAGAGTGGTAGGTTTCACTTTGAATTCTCTATCAGCTCCCCTGATTTTTAATAGATAGATAGGTAGAGATAAATATAGATATATGTATAGAAAGATATATACTTAATTAAAACTTTTTATTTTCAAAATACACGCATAATTTTCAACATTCACCCATGCAAAACATTGTTTTAAATTTTTTTCTCCCTCCCTTCCCTCCACTCCCTCTCCTAGATGGCAACAATATATGTTAAACATGGACAATTCTTACATACATATTTCCACAATTATCATGCTGCACAAGAAAAATCAGATCAAAAAGGAAAAAAATTCACTTTAGAAAAGAAAGGGGACCTCATAGCTAACACTGAAATCTGCTGGAAAGAACCCTAAATTATTAGGTCCCCTGGACTGTAATTTCACTTATGCCTTGAATAGTATGGCTCTAAGTCACTTCATACATTTTGGGCTTCATTTTACCCTTTTATATATAAAAGAAAGTTGGACTCGATTTATCTCCAATGGTCTTTCCAGTTCTAAAATTCAATGATTATATAACATCAAATAGTATGTTTCTTTTTTAACTGCTACAACTTAGCATAATAATAATAATAACAACAATAAGCTCACTGCATTTTAGCTCTCTATTTGGTCTGGCCTAGGATGGCTGTAATCACAGAATCAATGCACGCCTACTACATTCAAACCTATCAAATTAATGTCACATTACTATCATCTCAGTGTGGCTATCTGAGAACAGATAACAAGGACACCTGGATAAGCAATGCAACCAGTGTCTTCACTTCCATCTAAGGCGAGAGAGAGAAGACTAATTATTAGCAATCTGTTTTTATATTACTTTGTACATATTCTGTATCTATTTACTGCCATTCTGTGTTTGTAATATACACATTATATCCACTGAATAGAATACAAGTTTCTTGAGGACAGGGACAATTCATTTTTTTTTTTAATCAGCAGCTCTTATACATAATACAGTGGATGGAATGCTGACTCTAGAGTAAAAAGGATATAGTTCAAATCCAGCTTCAAGCATTTATTAGGGCAAGGCACTTAACTCTTGTTTCCACATCTGTAAAAGGAGCTAAAGGAAATGGCAAACCATTCCAGTATTTTAGCCCCGCAAAAATTCCAATTGGAGTCACAGAATTGAAACAATTCAGCAACACCACGTATAGAGTAGGCATTTCATTAATGTTACATGAATATTTTTCATGCAATGAATAGCATTCTAAAAAAAAAAAAGTGACTACTTAAGAACCACAACCCAAATTCCTGAGCTATCCTAAATCTCATATTCATAAGATATGTGTTCGGCGTCCTCCGGTTTTGACTCTAATAGTCAACAGATATATGATTTGCTGATCTTCAGTCCTCTCGTCTATATGAAGGGGTTGAAAATTATTGAAAATATCTGTAATACTAATGGGTTTCACTGTGGATTGGGGCAGAATTGGCTGAGCTGGACTAAGATCCTACTACTGGGATTGGGGCAGAACTTGAATTCTTCTCCAATCTTTTTCCCTAGGGAAGCTTTAGGGTGTGACCTTTTTTCCAGTTGACAATTCTCCCAATCCCCATCTCTAAAAGATATTTACTCGGACACACCCAGAACCATCAATTAGTTCACTTTTAATTTAGAGACATATCATATTTGTGTTTTTTAAAAGTTATATCAAGCAGAAAGTTATTAATGTAAGCCATAATAGCTCAGTCTCCAGTTAGGAAAATTCTCAACATTTTAGACACGTTTCTTGTTCTAGTCTAATTAAAATTTTTTGTTTATCTCTAGTTAACCCCTGCCTTCTTTCTATTTAACCAAAATCAGGACCCAGGAAGTATTTAGGTAAAAAATGCAAGCAATGTATACTACAGTGGTTATGGCTAAAAGGCAAAAAGAGAGGAAATTGGGTTAAAACCAGACCTTTTTCTTGAACATCCCTCCTGGCCACGGGCTTTGGGTTGAGCCTTCTGCTCCAACATCCTCCTCTATTTCTTCCCCCTTTTCTCTAGCACCTAAGCTTTCACCCTTTTTCTTTGTAGATCGGTGGTCTTTCTAGCTAAATTCATTATGACTTGAAAACAGTTGGTGAAATAGACTCCCCAATGCTGCTGCTGATCTAAGTTCTAACTCTTTCCTTTAATCTACATCTCTGAGACTAAAGGAGACTTAAAGTCTCCTTTAAGTACTTCTGAACAGAACTCAACTCTGCCTTCAGGCCTTTAAGATCCTAATAGTCACAAATCCCTCTTTGGGAGCTGAAAGAGAACGAATGTGGTGCCAGAGAACTACAAATTTCAGGCTGATGGTCAGGTAGTTCATAAATCCCTATTCAATTACAGTATTACTCAACCAACAAGTATTTATTAGGCTCCAACTATGTGACAAATCTGACTGTGGAATGAGGGAAATATTTTGTAACCCATAAAGCACTACAGAAATGTGAGGGATTACTAGCAATCCTTCAGCACTGCCATATTGTTATTGGTCTCCAAGAATGCATTTTATACAAGAATGGCTTGTGGAAAGAAAAGTTAAAAATGGAGAGGCACTAGGGTATGTGAGGAAAATTGACAACACTCATATTATCTCTGTTCTTTTAAAAAAAAAATCAGACTTGACAAACATGAAAATATGTTCAGAAGAATTGCATGTTTAGCCTGCTGTCTTGGGGAGGGGGAAAGGCAGAAAAATTTGGAACACAAGCTTTTGCATTTTGAATGTTGAAAACACTTTTTCCATATATTTGAAAAAATAAAATAGTTTTAAAATTTGAAAATTTCTTAAAAAAAAAAAGAAATCTAGTTGATAAACCCCCTTCCGTTAGATTCTATACATCTTTAAAATAAACAAGAAAAAAAAATCAGAGAAAATAGAAATTTAGATACAAGTATGGAAATTAGGTACTTGTACGTAAGAGAAAACACAAGATAGAGGGAAATGAATAAGCATTTATAGAGCATATTTACTATGTGCCAGATACTGTGATAAGTACTTTTCAAGTATTATCTGTTTATAACAATTCTTGGAGGGAGACGCTTCTACTATCCCCATTTTACAGATAAGTAAACTGAGGCAAAGATAGATGAACTGATTTCCCCAGGGTTACACAACTAGTAAAAATCTGAGGAATTAGGGAAGCCTTTCTGGAGGCAATGAGATTTTCACTAAGACTTGAAGGAAGCTGAGAAGCAGAGATGAGATAGTAGAGCACTCTGGGCATAGGGTATAGGCAGAGAGAATGCCCAGGGATGAAAGACTGAACATTTTGCTCATGGAATAGTGGGGATGTTAAATGTGTTAATTTTTTTTTCTACCCTCCCAAATGTGATGCTTTTAACATTCTCAAATCCAATTAAAATTTAATGGTAAAAAAGAGGGATAGGTGGAGTTTGATTCTTGAACAAAGGATTCTGGTATGTATTGTCTGGATACAGGTACTGGACTATCAAAAGAGCTAACCAGACTCTAAGTATGGACAATCACTGTCCACTGCTAATCCCTTTTAAGAAATAAGCCCCAATTGTTAAAGAAGATGAGCTCCAGCAAATAGCATCAAGAAGGAAACAAATAATCATTTATTCAGATATAAGCATTATTCAGCATATATTTGACTATATGCCAGGCATTGTGTGGAGTCTTTTTCAAATATGATTTCATTTAATCCTTACATCTCTGGATGGTGAGTACTATTATTATTTTCATTTTACAGTTGAGGAAACTGAGATAGATAAAGGTGAAGTGACTTTCCAAAATCAGCTAATTTCTAAGTGCCTAAGGTTGGATTTGAAATTAGGCTTCTCTTTCTCCAGAGAAGCTTCTGTTAGAGTAGCATTCTAATAGCACTCAGCTACTCTAATAGAGTAGCTATTTTACGGGGAAGCTACTAGTAGCTAAATTAGGAATTTAATGGAGTAGTCAATGAAGTTTCCTGGGTAACAGGAAAAATTAGCCAATGGAATTCTTATGAGTTCCCTTGGACTTAATTACCATTTCTATGCTCATGATAATCTACTTTTCCTTTCCCAATCTCACAAGTCCAATTACTTTTTAGATATCTAAAACAGGATGACCAGCAGTCATCTTACCTCAACATGTCCAAAATGGAACTCATTTTTATTCTCCTTAAATCCTCCTCCATCCTACCTTCCCTATTACTGTAGAGAACAATATCATTCTCACTACTTAAGAGTCATCCTGAACCCCTCACTATCTCTTATTTGCCATCCCCTTCCCTTTTCCTTTTACAAGCTGCTACCAAGGACTATCAATTTCATCTTTGCAAATATCTCTCAACTATGTCCCCCTCTCTCCTCTGCCACTGTTCCCTCCCTCTGGTGCTGACTCTGATCATCTCCTTCCTGGACAATTTTAATAGACTGCTGGTGGGTCTGTGTGCTTCCAGCTTCTCTCCATTCCAGTCCATTCTCCATTCAATCACTTAAGTGATTTTCCTAAAACACAGGTCTAATTATGTTACAATTCCACTCCCACCCAATCAACAAATTCCAGAGGCTTCTTATCACAAAATGCTTTTTATCATTCAAAATCTTTCCTAACCTAGCATCTTCCCACTTTCTAAACTTACTCCCTAATACATATTCTCTGAGCCAGTGACACAGACCTCCTGACTGTGTGAAGACTAAGATATTCCAATTCTCATCTCTGGGCATTTTCTCTATCACTCTTCTTCTGACTATAGAGCTCCCTGGTTGCCTTTAAGTCCCAATTAAAATTCTTTCTTCCCCAACTCCTCTTAATTTCAGTGCTTTCTCTCTTTTAATTATTTTCTATTTAACTTGTATATAATTTGCTTTGTATTTATTTCCTTGCATGTTGTCTCCCCATTAGATTGTAAGCTCCTTGAGGGCAGGTATTATCTTTTGCCTTTTTTTTGGCATCCCCTATGTACAATGTTTGGCACATAGTAAGCACTTAGTAAATATTAGTTGATTGAATTATGAGAGGAGTTTCTTTCCCTAATAACTGGTACCATGTTTTAAACATAGTAGATGCTTTATAATATATTAAATCATTAAGATGTGTACTTTTCAGTGGTACAACCCAATACAACAGTGTTGTTGTTCTGTTGTTTTAGTGGTATATGACTCTTTACGACCCCATTTGGAGTTTTCTTGGCAAAGATATTGGAGTGGTTTACCATTTCCCTCTCTAACTCAGATATCTAACAGATAAGGAAAGGGGGGCAAATAGGATTAAGTGACTTGCCCAGGGTCACCTATAACTAGCAAGTGTCTGAGACTGGAACTGAATTCAGGAAGATGAGTCTTCCTGACATCCTCGTCTACTGTACCAACAGCTGTCCTAAATACAACAGAAATTATAAGTAAAACAGAGAATTTACTTCTCAATAGGAGCATTTAGTTTTATGATTGTGAACCACAATTGTTTATGCTAGCATATTCCTATACTCTCACTGGTGGAAGGCTTTTTGTCATTATATACATTATTAGATCTATTTGTTTCCTTTTATATATATTATATAACATATAATATACATTATATGTGTATATGTATTATGTGTGTGTGTGTGTATGTGTGTGTGTATGTGTGTGCGCGCGCGTATGTACACACACACTGGAGACATTTTTCCCTTCTTTAGTACTCTTAATACTAAAGGTTCCAAACCTGGGGGGTTGGAGAAAAAAAAAAAAGAAATTTGTATTTAGTGAAAACTTTGAGAGCAAGATAGGGATTGATTTCTTTGATTCCCTGGAGACCTTCCTGGCTTAGCCCTTGAATAAGGGTGACCTAAGGTAGAAAAAGCTGTGCCATGCTATGTAGGCAAGGGAAGGAAGCCCTTTGGCTCAGCAGACATCTCCGTTTTCAATGCTTTTAAGATGCCATTCTTTGGGAACCGGGTTTGGCCCTCCCACTTACATGCAAACAAATTGCTCTGGTTCTATACCTACCTGCACTAGAATGGCAATGGACCTTAAAACTCTAAATGGAGATTTTCTTTCACTTAGGGGGAAAATGGGTTCCTTGCTAAATTTGGCACTAACCAAGGAATCTTAGAGAAAATGAATACACTCTCTTGTTTGTGAGGGAGGCCTAATCCTTCCTTACTTTGCCCAAGAGGATTACTTGGACTTAAAAGATGCTCACACAAACTTTTTTTTCAGCTTGTGCCAACTTCATTTGTGGCCACAATATCCAAGTTTCGTTCTGCATTTTAGGGTAGATAATAGGCATTCCATGTTCTTTAAATACCTCCATATTTAAACTTAAATGTCCCTGACCTTTGCCATCTCCCTCAGCTAGGGCTTTCTGTCTCCCATGGATAAAACTGTTATCTCACATTCCTTGTTAGAAGCAGCTTAATAAGACAAAGTGAAAAAAATATATAGTTTTTTTTTTTGAAAAAGCAATACTCTGAAACTTCTAGAACATCTTTTCTAGGTGCTTGGAACTATTAATAATTTGCAAAATGTTTTTACTTCTTCCCTGACATTTTGCTACTTCAGCAAAATCCCCTTTGTATGATGTCAAACTGGGTTAATTTAAATTTAATTTTTGTCATTTTTTAAACTACCTCAAAATTGGACTTTCAAGGTCTATAAATAAACATTTTGAATACAGAGTAGGTTTGATTTTATGGCAATAATTAGTCTTAGAGAATTGGAAAAGATAATTAATCTCCTCAATTGACTATGTCACTCTCAAAAGTCATTGACTCTCCTTGGATTTGAACACTACCAGTCTCCTTCTCTCTCTCTCTCTCTCTCTCTCTCTCTCTCTCTCTCTCTCACACACACACACACACACACACACACAGAATATACATACCTGTTGCTAGAGGAATAGCAACAGTCAGATCACCTGAAGCCTCATCTCAATATTAGAAGAACTGAATAGCATTCACACAGCAGCCTGGCACATTCCCATTATAAGGCAGGCAACTTGGCAGAGTACAGCCAGCTCAATAAATACTTCTCCCCACCCCACATAAAAAACTGTATAAAAATGAAAGCATTTATACAGATTGTTAAACATGCCCAGCCATCCTCTGAACAGATTCTACCTTAAAGGCCAATTTCTAAAAAAGCAGCACTGTGTTCTAGAAATCAACAAGCTAGTATTTCTGAGGAAAAGACTCAAAGAGAATTCTAATGATTCAAGGTGCAGCATTGAAGCGAGTACTGAATCAGAAGTCAGGAAATTTAGCTCAATCATTTTTTAGTCATGTCCAACTCTTTGTGGACTCACTTGGGGTTTTCTTGGCAAGGATACTGGAATGGTTGCCAATGCCTTCTCATTCAACATAATTGTACAGATGATGAAACTGAGGCAAATGGAATGACTTGCCCAGTATCACACAGCTAATAAGTGTCTGGGAGTAGATTTTAAATTAGAAAAATGAGCCTTCCTGACTTTAGGTCCAGCAATCTATGCAACTGTTCCAAGGGAATCAGAAGACTTGAGTTTAGATTAGACATTAGCTATGTGATCCTCCATATGACACAATCCCTATCTGCCTAAGTTTTTAATTGTAAACTATAGATCATAATAGTATTTATTTTCTAGGAGTGTGTGTGTGTGTGTGTGTGTGTGTGTGTGTATAAAATCAGATATTTACAAAAGTGCTTTGCAAAAAAAAAATATGTTAAATGCCATCAATATTAATGGATTAGAATTTAGACCTAGAGATCAAATATATTTCTCTTCACTACTTCTCAAGCATATATAATACTCTGATGACACAGAAAGGATCTTTGAGCTCAATTGATCCAACTCGCACTTTAAAAATCTCCTTTATAATATTCCTTCTATGCTTTTATTTGATAACATCAGGAACCTACTTTTCCCCAAGACAGTGACCTCACCTTTTTGCTATTTAAAGTAGCATTCCTTACTTTCCATGTCTTCTATCTTTCTAGTCCCCTAAGGTTATATTCTCTGATCTTTTCTGTTACCTTCCACACCCAATTAATTGCCTAGTTTTGTTAATCCTATCTATACACACAAAAAACCTTTCAGATCCATCCTTTTCTCTCTCCTCGTACCTCTTTGCCTCTAATTTGTTCTTTCATCATTTCTTGCCCAAGCCACTGACATGGATGGCATCCTAACTTTCCCCCGAGTCGCTCCTTCACATAATTACCCCTATTTTTTTTCTCTTATATCACAGATCGACATTTTTATCTATCAAAACTCCAAATATCTTCCTATAGTTTCTACACTATGGTTCCTATTCACCTTAACATTTCTAGACTGATTGCTTTCTTGATCTTAGCTTCCTCATCTGTAAAGTGAGGGAAAGGACAGACAACACCTCTCTCAGAGGACAGAGGTGAAACTTAAATGAATCAGCATGTGGAAATAGCCTGCAGAATTTAAACCCACTGTCTTTCTCTTTAGTTTCCTTCAGTACGAGTTGGAATGCAATAGAAGTTTAATTTTAATTTCAACTAGAAAACTAGGTAATAAAATGTAACTTTGGATTTTTTCATAACAGCAAGATTGTTGCCTGTAGAAGGAAGTTTCAAAACCTCTAAAGACAAACATTAAAGCACTCTATAAATCATTATGGTTTTTTCCATTACATTCTAGTAAAACTTTCAGGTTAGCTTGTTCCTTAACTCTGCCTTCTATCTCCCATTTCTATTTCTTTCAAAATGTACAACTTCTTCAAAAAACCCTTTAGTTCCTTTCAGGTTTACTTCAACTGCCACTTCTTCAACAAGGCCTTCCTTAATTTCATCACAATGAAATCATGTCTTTGGGCCAGGGGCAGCAGCTGGTGAAAAAGAAACCCAAAGAGGCAAGGTTTGTGTGGATGGTAAAGGCCTGGCTTATGCATTCCTCTGAGGAGTTAAAGATGGAGAAGTGTGTGCTTTATCTCTGACTTAGGGAAGGTATCTCAAATACCACCAAATGGTCCACATTACTGAGGACTATTTGCTTAGATTTGGTGTGAATTTCAGGTTTCACATCTTCTGTAGCTTTGTCATTAAGCCTGAACAAATTCTGTCCATTCTGTCAAGCTTTCCTCTGTTTGATTGGTACCAAGAAGTCCTTTGTGATCAACCAAATAGAAGAAAAGATCAGAAATAGGAAGAGATGAACCACTTTGACTCAGGTAAGGGACAGTCAACTACTGACAATTAATTAGCAGTCTAGCAGGCTCCCTTACTATACTGTTTGAAATATTATTAGCTTATATTGTGCAGTGATCAATTATGACCAACTTAGCTCTGTCAGCAATACGATGATCCAAGACAATACCAAAAGACTCATAATGGAAAATCCTATCCACATCTAGAGAATGAATTGATGGAGTCTAAATGCAGATTGAAGCATACAGTTTTTGCCTTATTTTTTTTTTCATGTTTTTTTTCTTTTGTTCTTTTTTATAACATGACTAATATGGAAATGTTTTACATAATTGCACAGACATAACCTATATCAAATTGCTTACCAACTTAAGGGAGGGTAGAGGGTAAGGAAGGAGGGAGAAAATTAAATTTATTTTAAAAATGAATGTTAAAAGTTTTCTTTACATGTAATTGAAAAAAACAAAAAACTATTTAAAACAAAGAAAAAATACAACTAGCTTGGGAATGGAAATGCAAAAAGGGGACAGTAAGTATTATATAGCAACTGTTAAGTAGCAGGCACCGTGCTAAGCATTTTACAAATATTATCTCATTTCATCCCGACATGATGGTAGAAAGGTGCTACTATTATCCTTTTTATACAGTTGAGGAAAATTATTCACTTAAGGTCATGCAGCTAAATTTCTAAGGTTAGATTTGAATTCAGGCCTCCTTGCTCTACCTAGCTACCTAGAAGAAGAAAAAGGCATACAGAGTCATGCTACTCTATGTTTTCCTTCTTTCTATATCTCCAAGGCACATAGCATGAGAAGGCTATAGAACCAAAGACAAAGAGAAGCAACTAGACTATCAGTGTTTGGTGAGCCTAACTAAGGATGAATGGCTTCCAGTTCCAACAAGACCATGCCCAATAGGGAAAGAGTATTTCAAAAACAAGCATTTGATTTTCGTCTGGTTCTGAGTCAGCCTACAGTCAACAGGAGTACATACATGGTCATAATGTTGGAAAATTAAACCCTTACTGCTAGCTCAAAGACATTCACACATCACTGAGCTATGTTATTGCAAACATCACATTAGCTGTATTTTTCCCCCTGAGGCAATTGGGGTTAAGTGACTTGCCAGGGTCACACAGCCAGGAAGTGTTAAGTGTCTGAGAACAGATTTGAACTCGAGTCCTCCTGACTCCAGGGCTGGTGTTCTCTATCCACTCACATTAGCTGTATTGAGAGGAATCTTAACACAGGCGATAGATAGAACCTTGGATTTGTAGCAAGAAAGAACTAAGTTTAGTCCAGTTTCAGATGCTCATTAACTCTGTGCCCCTGGACAATGTTTTGATCTCAATTTCTTCATCTGTAAAATGTGAATAATCACAATAGTACCTAACTCACTCATAGACTAGGCAGCAAGGTGATACAGTAGATAAGAGTACTGGATCTGGGATGTGACTTGGGAAGGAAGACATGAAGTCAAGTGTAGCCTTAGACTAACTTTGTGACCCTGGACAATTCACTTTACCTTGTTTGCCTCAGTTTCCTCAACTGCACAATGAAATGAAGAAGGAAATGGCAAACTATTCTAGTATCTTTGCCAAGAAAACCCTAAATAGGGTCACAAAGAGTTAGACACAATTGAAATGACTGAATAGCAATATTAATAGAGTTGTTGTGAGGGTCAAATGATAACATATGCAGAGTGTTTTATAATACTATTTTACTTAATTTCCCTCCTTCCCCTTCCTTCCTTTTTATCTCCCCCTTCTTTCCCCACTTCTACCCTTCTTTTCTTTTAAGAAAAAAAAAAAGTTCCATAAAACAAATGCCAGCTCAATTTACTTCTAGTCATTAATCTAAGCTTGACTCAGAGTTCTTTAGGATTTTGGTTAAAAAAAAAATTGTCTAGAAATTTGGGGTTAGATTTAAAACAAAAGGATTTCCTTCAATTTTAATACCTCATGGGTCTATAGCATTCTCTTCAATTCCTCCTAATAAAGTTCAAGAAAATACTCCATCTATTGCAATACCTTTTTCCACATTGTGTAATTTCCACATAATTATCACTCTGAGGATGTGACTGAATCACTCAGTTGGCTAACCAATGAAGCCGCCAAAGAAGTGCCAAACTCTCATGCCTAGTGAACTGAGAACTAAATCCTATTATGTAGCTCCTGTTGTCCATATTTGTTACTTTTAGTTAGAATGACTGATTTCTTAATTGGACACTGGGGGGGGGGGGGGGGGGAATGGAAGGGGGAGAGTGGAAAATAGGCAGAGTACACAGAGAGATGTAGCCTATCTAGGAGAGGAAAGATAAATCTGTCAGGATGAACTCATGGGAAGTTGTTGAAAAAATCTGCCACATAAACTACTCCATCCTTTGTTGATATCCCTCAGGACTGAAGTGGTAAACCCATTAAAGAATGAAGCTCACAATTCATAAAGCAAACTCAATCTAAGAATTATTTTTTTCCTTCCATATTTAAACCGCCATCTTAATGGTGATCAAGGATATAACTGGGATTTTGCCTCAGGTTATCAGGGTGTGAGTAGTACTTTCCTTCAGATTGTCTTATGACCCCTACTTCTTAGGGCTCCTGTAAGGATCAAAAGATGATTGTAAAATCCTTAGCCCAGCACCAGGCACACAAGTAAGTACTATGTAAATTGTAAATTTTTACCTTGAGATATTCAACTAGCCCCAAGTTGCTACAATATTCTCTTTGCTTCATTCTTTCTGCAACCTTGCCATCATTCCCATGGGGTCCATCACCCATTATGCCCCCTTTCTGGTACCCATTTCTACTAAGCCATCAGCATTTTCTTAATACAAGAATAATGATTGCAACACTGACTGATGAAGACCAGCTTAGATGGAATTGCAAGATTCATCATGTTCTTCCCCAGTCTGGCCTATTGCTGTTCTGGGAGACTTTGTGTACTAGAATCACCATTTCCAATCTCCCACCAAAATGATGTCCTGGAGTCTCTTACCCCATGTGGTGTTATAATCTGGGGTTTATTCTCAAAAGAAATCCTTGCTTTCCTCTGGTACAGAATTGCTAGTATAACATCGGCTCCCCCCAAGTGAAATGGGAGGATAGCCGTTTGTGTGCAGAGGGAGATGTGACTGCCGAATGGTCAAGAGAATGCCGAGTGTAACTTTGTGTGTGTATGTGTGTGTGTGGGGGGGGAGAATCAGGATGATGAAGAAGAGAGTGAGGAAAAGAGAGAAGGGGAAGAAGGAGAGTGTGTGTATGAGAGAGAGAAGGAGAGAGAGGAAGGGAAAAAAAGAGGGAGGAAGAGAGGAGGAGAGGGAGAAGGAAAAGGAAATGGTCATGTATGGGACTCCTCAGTCAATGAGGAATCACATCTCCCTCCAAATTTACAGTATGCAACATAGTTGTCCCTCTGACAGTTGTCCTTCTATATGAGACTCAATATATTAACAAAGATTTATTTTACTTTACTTTCTTCATAAACCCAGCAGGTTAATCTGATCCTGGTTCTTATGATACAACTGATTTATTTATCCTTTCTGGAATGGCTTGGCAATTCCTAAAGAACTTTTATGCCTCTTGCATATAGAAAGATGTAACTTCTGATTGACAGAGTAATGGAGAAATGAGAAGCAGAAATCATGAGAATTAAGAAGTAGAGAGAAGGCTTGGATGGTGACTGGTGAATGGAACACTTCCTCAGCCCCTCCACAGCCAGGGATTTTAGAAAACACCCATGAATATATCTTTGATCCTTAGCACCTTTACCCTCAGGGAAAGCTAAGAGCAGACTTCTGAGGTGAAATAGTTCTTGAGCCAAGATTTTATTTTGCTTTCAATTCACAAATAGATGCATATTTATAAATATATACATGCATATATTACATGTATAATATATAAATTGAATAAAGAGAGATGAAAATGAAAGAATATACAAAAGGTATAAAAATATTTTTTCTTAAGATCAATTTGATTGTACATGTTTTAAAAATATATTTGATACATTGTTGTTCAATCACATCTGACTAACCTATTTGGGGATTTTCTTGGTGAAGATATTGGAATGCTTTGCCATTCCCTCCTCAAGCTCATCTTGTAGCTGAAGAAACTGAAGTTGAATAACTTGTCCAGAGTCACATAGCCAACAAATGTCTAAAGCTGGATTTTAAATTCAGGTATTCCTGACTCCAGGAATTCCATTCACTGTGCCACCTAGCTGTCCTTGCTTAAATTGGTTAATAGAGTGAATTAAAAAGCTAGTTCTAAATTCTATATATTTTAATTATTGGTTTTAAGCTGTCATAAATGAAAATGGTACATCACAAAAATGTTAATTCAAATGGAAAAAGTATATAATTGATTGTACTTACAGTAGAACAGGGGAAAAGTGCACTTCTTATTAAGTGCCTTGTATAGTAGTGCATTTATACAAGGCACCATGCTAACCACTATACAAATTATTAAGTGCCTGCTATACAAGGCACCATGCTAACCACTATACAAATAGTATTTCACAACAACTCTGTAAGGCAGGAGCCATTTTTATGCCCATTTTACATATAAAGAATTGAATTTAAGAAAGATTAACTGACTTAGCCAGCATCACACATCTGAGAATGGACGTGAATTCAGATCTTTAGGATTACATGCCTAACATATCTACCTCAAAAATGCTTCTATGTATATCTATGCATCTAGTGTGTACATCTATCTCTTTATTTGCCTAATTTTACAACTCTATCCACAAAGTATATACAAATATACCTGAAGATTTCTGTTGAAATTTAGCTGCATTCCTATGAATGCTGGACAAAAACTCCCTTCTCAGGGAGGTCTTCACATTAGACCAGAACTTCTTCAAGGCAGGCAGGCCTTAACTTACTTGTGTCTTTACATCTTCAGGGAACCCAATGTTTTTTTCTACTCATATATACATGATGCTCCTTGATCTAAAGGTACTGTGTTTTTATGTTGCTATTTTTTTTTAAATAAAAGAATTCAAACATTGAAATTTTTATTGGTAGATATTTAAATAAGTTAGGAAACTGTTTCCAATTTTCTAAAATAGGCATAAGTTTTTTTATAAATGATACCATATTCAACAACAACAAAAATCTTAGATTTAAAATGTCTTACTAGGGGCAGCCAAGTGGAGTAGTGGATAGAGCACCAATCCTGGAGTAAAATGTCATCAATCATAATAGCTAATACCTCACCTGAGGCAGATTCATTGTAAAGAATGGAAAACAAATCCATATTTCAAATTATCTTGACAATTTCAAAGGCTTTTGGTCAACTTCTTGTCAGATCTACTTATATTGCCACTGTTTTTAACTCGTAACAAGGCTAATAAAGAGCTCGTGCTAGGAGTGGGAAATTAGTAAGCTCTATCTTTTCCTGTTGGTTTCTTATACCATATTATTAATATTGTCTTCCATTTATGGATTCCTTTTCAGGAATCCTTCTAAAGCACTTGTCCATTTTGTAAAAATGATATAAATTGACTCAATGGAATGCAAATGAACAGGTTTCATGCATACAAAAAGTAAACAAAAGAATGTGTACATCCCTGTTTAAATCAGCATTGTGGAATTTTCATACTTTCCATGGGAATGTTTCATGCATCCTGTGTGGCATGTGTCCATATGGCATTCAGACCATGCTATCTATCTATCTATCATAAATTCATAAAGTTTAATTTCTTTCTATTTTATATATAATAAGTATAAGTTCTAATATAATCTCTTAATTGAGGATCCATTCTAATTCTGGTCAGTCTTCTATGATTCTATTTAACAGAGTAAAGTATATAGGATTTCTTCCTTCAGTAACATCCCTTAGCCTTTAATATTAACTTTCTTTTAATTTATATAATTATGGAATGGAACATACATAAATATAAAAATATAATTTTAAATCAATATAATAATGAATATTAAAATATGATAATGTGATGAGTATATCTTATGGTTATATTATAGTAGCAAGGTGGCACAGGGACTAGAGCAACAGATCTTCATTCAGAAAGATCCAAGTTTCAAATCTGACCTGACATACTTCCTGGTTATATGACCCTAGGTAAATCACTTAGTATCTGTCTACCTCAGTTTCCTCATTTGGAAAATAGATGGTTGTTGTAAGTACCAAACAAGATAATATTTGTAAATCACTTTGCCAACCCTAGTCCTATATAAATATTAGAGAAGAGGAAGGAGGAGGAGTTTCTTTGATTTTTGAGACAGGATTGTTTAGTCCCTATATCATTATTTACTTATTTTCATACCACAGGATTACATTATATTAAACTTGTGATTTTTGAGGAAGCTGTTAAATGTTCCTTGAGGATGGAAGCTGACCTCTGGTAGAAATTCTCTAAATAGCAATTTGAATTCTTTCCTCCCAAAAGAGTGATCTTTACTGATAGACTAAATGGGTTCTTTGCCTGTTTTTTTTTGCACATTTGGAGAACAAATGCCTAACTCAGGGGCAGTAGTCACTTTTATTTCTTTATTTTCCCTAGTTTAATTGTTAAGTAACCCAAAGTAACTTCCTCTTTTAGATAGTACTGCCTCTAACCTGCCCTGAAAATATGGGTGCTTACTCTATTCTTCAAATTTTCAGGTAAATAGATTCTCCATAACTTTACTTTGTGACTTGCTCTTTTGCTTTATTGCTCACAAAGTTATGAAATTCTTAGGTGGAAACCAATCAAGGATATCGAACATAGGTATTTGTCAAAGGATATCTGAAACTAAGTTTAAGTAAAAAAGGGGGACATGATTTTTAGCACTTTATGATTAATGTAAGAAGATGTGTTGACATGGCATGGTATGTAAACAGAAACCATTTGCCATTAACAGATGCAGAAAGTTGACTTAGAAGAAATGGCCCCAATAAATTCTATTTCAATCCATGAAGAGAGGAGATAACTTGTTGACTATAAAATTAAAAATAATGTACATTTTAAAATTTCAGCTCCTAGTAGAAGTTTGTGGCAATAGAAGACACCATCTAGAAATAGAAACAAGTGTTCCCAAAGCTGTGAAATGTATTTCAAAAGATAAAGACTTTATCTGGAAATAGGCCTTAACATAAGTTAATTAAAGAGTATTATCAGAGACAAATGAAAATCCATTTATCTTGGTCAATATTGTGGAACAATTTATGTTTGACCAATGCTATCCTTAGAGATTAGTTATTCCTTCATTTTTCCTTTTAAAAAACAAGTCTTAAAGAATTAGGAGTAAGAAATAAAAATGTTCTACAGAGAGGAATATACATTTTTAAAGTCTCTGCTGAGAGAGTATTCTGTCATATTATTAATAGATTCCATTATAACCTTTTATGCAAATTATCCAAAATAATGTTTGTTCAATCTACTTGTGAGGAATTTATTTCTAGAAAGTTCAAAAAGTTGTATTATTTAATTAAATTAAAAATTTTAACCTAACTCTTTAGATGAAATAATTAATTTTTGTGTTTAAAACAAATAAAGCCATTTGTCATAGTAAATTGAAAATAGACTTCAGCAATAGGAAGTCCTACATCTCAACACCCATAGCTGTGTAACCCTAAGAAAGTTAGTTAAACTCTTAGTGCCCCCTCATAATTCTAATACTACATGTTGCAGGGCAGTTTTTATTTGCATTGGTTTATTCACTTGGCTTCCCGATGAATCAATTGATAGTGAAAAAAGGAGGATGGATTGGCTTTTTTCCTGAAGGTCCATCTTGTTAATAACATCTGTGAATGATGTGTTATGGTCATGAATCATAGAATTCTATAATCTCTGAAAAACTGAAATTATAGGTAATCTAAAGGGCAATGGAAGGCTGCTCGGAAGCCATGACTACAGTATGTTGCCAACTGAGAAATGTAAAAAGTAGTATGTAAAGAGTAGAAGACTCCCAGCATTTAGAATGGACCTTTTGTAGAGGATTTACAAGAAGACGTAGACAAGAGCCTTGCTGGATAAGAAGGGCCATGCAGTCCATGATATGAAGTGTTGGAGGGAATGGCCAAATCAATAGATTATGGAAATATCAAAATAAGCACAGGATAAATTATTATCAATTGTACTGATGAAACTGGATTAAGCATCATCCAACATCTCAACTCAAATTTACTCATTATGAATTTGTTCAGGAGAAGAAAACATAAACTTAAAGGCTCTATGATCATTCAAGAGTTCAGTATAATGAGCTACACTGGAAAAACAACAAATCTCCATGTCCCCTTTTTTGGGTTGGGGTGGGATACAGCTGTCACATCTCTCCTTCCAGTGTCCCAAGTTTAAAAAAAACAATGAGGCGATTCAGGCCAATTCCAATAGATTTGTGATGGAGAGCCATCTGTATCCAGAAAAAGGACTATGTGGACTGAATGTGGATCACAACATAGTATTTTTACCTTTTTTGTTGTTGCTTGCTTTTTTCTTCT
This sequence comes from Sarcophilus harrisii, assembly GCF_902635505.1. Lineage (NCBI taxonomy): Eukaryota > Metazoa > Chordata > Mammalia > Dasyuromorphia > Dasyuridae > Sarcophilus > Sarcophilus harrisii. The sequence goes on from NC_045431.1 coordinate 157,328,360, forward strand.
CTCATTTTTTTTCCTTTTTGTTCTGATTTTTTGTGTGCAGTATGATAAATATGGAAATAAGTTTAGAACAATTGCACATGTTTAATCTATATTGGATTACTTGCTGTCTAGGAGAGGAGTGGGGGGTAAGAAAAAAATTGAAACACAAAGTTTTGCAAGGGAATGTTGAAAACTATCTTTGCCGTAAATAAAAAGCTTCTATCAAAATTAAAAAAAAAATTAAAAGCATGTATCAGGGATTCTTCCCGTGACCAGTTCATCTTTGACTATCTAATGATGCCTATGAATCCCTTCTCAGAGTAATGTTTTTATATGCAGAAAATAAAGCAAAGATTTTTTTAAAAATCCCACAAATCCAGCTATACTGAAATTGAATTATCAAAATATTCTTTAAAAACCCAAACAATTCAACATATCACAGGTTAAGAACACCTGGTATATAAAATTAAATCACTTCATTTCATTTAATTAATTTTACTTCATTTATTTTTTATATTTAGCTACAAAAATCTTTAAAAATCTCTTGCAATTTGCCAGAGACTATGTAGTAGACATAATAACTCATTCTAAAGTGTAGGTTCTTCTTTTCCCCATAGAAAACACAAGAAAAATGACAAAAGGTAATATTACGGTATTGGTTTAAAAAAAGATTGGTCAGTGGACTGGATTAAGTACAAAACATAAAGAAACAAACAAAAACTAGTAGTCTAGTGTTCAATAAACTCCAAGATAATAACAGCTAGAATTTTTGTAGAACTTTAAGATTTGCAAAACACTTTACAAATATCAACTCATTTAATTATCAGCACAATCCTTTGAGGCAGGTGCTATTATTATTTTCAGATGAACAAATAGAGGCTGGTAAGTTAAGTGAGATACCCATATTTGCACAGCTGACAATTATTTTAGGCTGAATTTGAATTCAGTTCTTCTGGACAGTGAATTAAGCACTCCAGATACGGCACCATCTAGCTATATAGAAGTAAAGATTCATGATTCAACAAAAACTTGACAGAAATTAAGTTTTAACCAACAACTCCCACCATATTCCATGATAAATCACAAATCTATAATTAAGGCTTTAAAAAACTTTCTTTCATAAACTACTTAGAGAAGTAAGGAAGAAACTACCTTTCAGATCTATGGATACGAGATTAGTTAAGGATCAACCAATGGATAGAAATCAGAAAAAATAAAATAGACAATTTGGATTACATAAAATTTAAAAGTTGAAAAGAGCAATGCTCTGAGTAATAAACTAATAAATGATAAAAGGGAATCTACAGGCAGATTTCAAGTAAAGAAATCCAAATTACTGGCAGAAATATTTTTTAAAATGTTCCAAATCATTAATAATTAGAGAAACAAGTTAAAACAACCCAGAGTTTCCACTCAGACATGGAAAGATGACAGCAAAAAGAAAAATAAATCCTGAAGGAGCTGTGGAAAATAGGTACATTTATGCAATGTTAGTAGTGATGTGAACTGGTCTGGCCATCCTAGAAGATAACATGAAACTATGTCCCAAAAGATGAACTACAAGGTCTTTGTCTTAGAGATACCACTAAATTTATACTCCAAAATATCAAAGATAGGAAAAAAAAAAAAAGGACACAGAGAACTGGAATATAAGGTATTCACTATCAGAAGGGTAATGGCTAAAGAAAGAATGGTATATAAATTTAGAATTTGTTTTTATCATAAGAAATAGGAAAGGAGAGGGTTCAGAAAAACCTTGAAAGATTCATATAATCGAGGCATAATAGAGTAGAATCAGAAGAACAATTAAATCAACAACCCTGTAAAAATAAGCAATTTTGGAAGACTTAAGAATGCCGATTAATACAATGATTCATCATGATCCCAGTGTACCAATGACAAAACAGGCTACTTACCTTCTGACAAGAGAAAGGATAGACTCAAAGATGAAGAATAAGATATATATTTTGGGCATATCCAATGTAGAAAATTATTTTGCTGGTGTTGAGTTTGGCTTAAAAAAACCCATTTTTTAAATTTTAGCAGAGGTGGAGGGGGAAGAAGTGGGAGGGAGAAAATGTCAGTTGAAAAAAAGTAATAAAACAAAAAAAGAAATGCTAATTCAAAATGCATGTTCATGTAAACAAATTATTAAAACTAAAATATTGAATAATAAGTTTCATTAAAATGTCAATGCTCTTAATAATAATCAGTTATTAGTTCTCTTTCTGCTGCCATGGATTAGTCTAACAGAAGTCTCTATGACAGGGAGAGGTATAAGCCTATTGGGTGCCCTCGGAAACCATTATTTCGTGATCATAAGGAGACCATGGTACACAGAGATGTCAACTGTGAAAATTTAGCCTTGATGAACATTTCACCTTTATAGCCTGGTTAGAAAGTTAAGTTCTCTGAACAAATGACTAGTAATCACTTATTGTTAGAAAGCAGATAGATCTGCTTCCCATTCTTCCACCACCACCAATTCAGGGATGGCTTGTATTTCTTCCAGTCACCAAGTATTGGGGACGCTTTGGGTATGGAGGAAGAATCAAATATATTGGTCATAAGAAGTCGGAAAGCTTAGAACGGGAGAAGAAAATGATTCTCAAAGCAGTAGCACTTACCAAATCTAATCCCCTTGAGCTGGAACCTTCACCAGTGATGTCTGAAGGGAGAGCTAAACTCTTCCAGAAGCCCAAGTTCAAACCTCTCCCTCTTCAAAAGCGGTGGCAAGAGAAATTCGATCGATCTGAGCAGTTCCCCAAGATGCGCGAGGTTCCCCCTTGCTCCAGTTTTCCCACCCGGCAGTGGAGGAAGGCTCAGAGCCGGGACAGCTCCAGTAGCCGGAGCAGCGTGTCCTCTGAGCGCCTGACAGTAATGATTAATTTCATCCCGCCTCCTGGGAGAGAGTCCCGCCCGGCAACTGACCAGCGGCCCAGGTGGACAGCACTGGTCACGAGACTCCTCGGCACTAGCTCCAAGAGCCTTCCGCAACTACAAATCGGTAGGCAACGTTCCCTCCTCCTCTTCCTCTTCCTCTTCCTCCTCCTCCTCCTCCTTCTCCAGCTCTCCCACTCTTTCTCCCCCATTCCCCCGCCTCCTTTCTCCCTACCCAGGTAATCCCACAGGCAACCTCTCTGATTGGCTCCAAGATCTCAGGCCCTCATTTGCATTTCAATAGCAACCAGGGCTCCCGAAAGTTTGAAAATGGATTCTAGCTCCGCTCAGTCAGGCTCCTCTCTTTCTCTTCTCTCTTCTTTAACTCCCCTTCTGTCATCACTTCCAGAGGATGCCCACCCACTCACACACACACACACACACACACACACACACACACACACACACCCCGCTTCCTTCTAAACTTGGAGTGCCTCAATGTGCATTTTTCGGCTTTCTCCTTTTTTTTTTTTTTTTTTTTTTGAGGGGAGGGGGGGATTACTTTAAGAAGTTCCAGCTCAGGTTTCAGCTTCCAAACAGTATGTAATTGATGAAATGAGGCATAAATAATACAAGGTAAAAAGTTCACAGCTTAAAAAAAAAAAAAAGATCACATTACAAAGAAAATAATCATCTTTTCCAGCAAACGTTCTCTTTTCCTCATAAGTCAGCTAGGGAGATCCGGGTCGATGCTGATGAGTTAGGGCCGATTAAACCTCCTTTCTCCCAGTTGTTCTTGGCTGGCATTGTGTCTGACTAGACAAGCACATTATTATCCTTTCCCCACCCCCATCCCTTTGCTGTTCTTTGCTTGCATTGTCTGATTAGACGTGCACATTATTATTACAAATGTTAAGATGATAATCTTCTGATTATCAGCAAAATCTTGTGCTTCAAGCAACACAAAGATGCACACCAGTACAACCCCTGGCTTTTCTCCTACCACCTTTTCTACAGGAAAGTGTTACTGAACCTTTACATTTTACCTTTTCCAAAACTCTTTCCAATTAGCATACTTCAGTGGAATAGACTTTTCCTTGGAGATCTTGTTTCTTTAATTGCTTTCAGTTGTCATTCCTCCAGAGATTAAAACAACAATTTGAGAGTAATTTTCCTCCTTCACTCCCCTCTCCTCCCTCAAATGGAATCTCCTAAGCTAAATTTCCAGGTATTTGAAAAAATAAAAAAAAAAAAAAAAAAAGAAGAAGACTCACATGTGAAAATGTGCTGTTACATAGGAATTAGAAGACCTGGTTAATCAGCAGTCAAATTCATTCCATCTACTTGGATGTGCTCTTTGTTACAGACTGCCCTAATGTGGGAGCATAACAGAAGGAAGTAACAACTGATGTGACCTCCCTTATCCAGCCCTGCAGAGATTTCTTATTCAACAGAGCATTTTGTCCCTTAGGCAAAACACAGCTGCATTTTGTTTTAAGAATATGATCCTGAACACACATACACGAACACAAATACACACACACACACACACACACACACACACACACACTAGTGATGGGGTGTGTACATATATATGCCTTATCACCAGGAATTTGAGGATTCTAATGAAGGATCTATTCTTTGGGGAATCTACCTTTCAAAGCTGTCTGGCAGTGTTCAGAATTCAAATTCATCACAGGCTATCACTCACAATATATAACTTTAATGCACACTTCCACATTGAGAAACTGAAAGTCAGAAAGGAATATTATTTGGCAGAATAGAGCTCAACCTGTCTTTTTATGTTTCGTAGTATTACAATTTAGAGTATTAATTTGGATAAGTCATCAAAAATCTTTGTCATCTACATGATCCAGAATTATCCAACAGTGCAATTCATCATTGTAGTCAGAAGTCTTCAGATATGCTTAGAATTCTGAAAGAACTTTCATTTTATATATAAGAACTAATACATTTAATAGAGACTTATAATAGGCAGAAAATTAAGTAGAGTAAAAACAAATATGCTTTTTGGTTCTCAAAACAAGCCCATGAAATAGGGGCTATTGTTACTCCCGTTAATCCCATTTTGCAAAGAACACACTTGAGAACAAGAAGTTATATCCTGCCCAGGAACACAAATCTATACATATGAGATAATATTTAAACCCAGTCTTTCTAACTAAAAATGCAGCAGGCTATCCTCCAGGACATGATTAATAAATAGCATCAAATATTAGATAGAGAATCAGATGTTATTAGACATGGGGCTTTGTTTGATCCTCTCTAAAAGACAAATGAAGATGCTACATGTTATTGTGTTGAGGACTGGAACTCTGGAAAAGTATACTTGAAACAAGGTTTGTTAACTCAGTGGAATCTAGTATAATATAATAATGTAATCACTCTAGTTTGATATAATGACAAACACTCTAGATTGGCTTATACTTAGTATACTGTAATGATGTAATTGTTATTTTTTTTAAAATGTTTTAAAATGGGCCTTTAAACTGGGGACATTATTGCTGTCAATAGAGTGTAAACTCCTTGAGGGCAGGGATTGTCAAATAGCAGTTAAAATGAGATGTTATTAGACTTGAAGCTTTGGTCCGCTTTTAAGCTAAATGAAGATGCTACTAGTTACTGCTATCAATAGATTGTAAACTCCTTGAGGGCAGGGATTATCTCGTCTCTTTTTATGTCCCCAGCATTTAGAACAGAATGGCACACTGTAGGTACATAATGGTAGGTTTTTTGATTGGTTGATTGTTACTCCTTCCCAGAACTTCCATAAGGAGGATCATGAAACATTCTGCAGAGATTAAGGGTTTGTTACAAAAATTCTAAGCAACTGCCACTTTGAAAAATTTTCTGTACTTGTAAAAACTTTCCAACTCCCCAATCATAATTACTCTTGTACTTTAGAAACAAGATAGTCGTTTTATGTTCATTCATTTGCTTAATTGACTTTTATTGTCATTTATTGTTTAGTCATTTTCAGCGGTGTTTGATTATAACATTTGGGATTTTCTTGGCAGACATACTGGAATGGTTTGCCATTTCCTTCTCCAGTTCATTTCATTTTACAGATGAGGAAATTGAGGTAAAAAGGATTAAGTGACTTGGTCAGGTCACACAGCTAATTGTCTGAAGTCGGATTTGAACTCAGGAAGAATTCCTTCCTGACCCCAGGTCCTATCCATTCACTCATTTCAATCAAGATTTATTAATGTGTGAGGTACTCTGGTAAGCACAGGGGATACAAAAGAAAGGAAAAAGGAAAAGTTCTTGTCCTCAAGAAATTTACAATCTACTAGGAGAGACAAACCAACATATAGAAAGCAAGTAATATATATAAAGAAATGGGAAATAATTAACAGTAGGAAGACACTAGAAAATGGAAACAAATATATGAATCAAGAAAACCCTATAACAAGTGACATTGAGCAAAGGCATTTTGTATATAATGGGAATAATTGTGGAGTCTCCCTAATATGCTGAAATAAGCCATCTCTTATGTTCTTTGGGATGACAGTTTATTAAAGGAGGTGGGAAGGGGAGTTTTTTCATAGATGGATGTCAATTAGACTAGGTTTGTTTCTTTCCCTGAGATTAAGAAAGCCCAAATGTTCCATTGCTTCTCTGATGAAAAGAACCTTGGAAGTGGTTCAGTCAGTCAGGTTGAAGATAAAAGTGAAATATCTGTTCTGCACTTGTCAGAAAGAGTGTAATTGGGGAGAAGGTGATTGTTTTGTGTTTTAGGTATCTGTTAATATGTTGTAGCAGTTTTAAAGATGTTTTAACTATTTCTTTTGTTATAGAGGAAATAAAAAGCTGTCCTAATTTGCTTTATACATTAAGAACCATTTTCTAGAAGATACTTTGTTAACTGAGTGTTGATTGAGTCAATCCCCCATTGGGGGAGCCCCTAGACATAAGCCACACTAACAATCTGTTTTAGATAGTTTTCTTGGATCTCTAGGAGTTGGGATATATAATGAATCTGAGAGAAGGGAAAGAGAAACCTAACTTTACCCTTTGTAGAGGGGACTTTTCCTGGACTGAATCTCCATTGTAAATTCATAGTAAAAAGACCTTGGGCCTTATCAATTATAAATGTGGATTCCTTTCTGAGATTCATCACATATGTTCAGGTAACTTCTGAATTTATCAGTTTCTTTTCTAAATTAGTACTTGCTTGTCCTATTGTCAGTTGATTTCAGATTTCAATTTAGAATCACCTATGTTTCTGCAGTGATCCATTGGAGAAAGGGGAAGAGTGAAAGGTGTTCTCTGTGTTGCAGGAATCCCTGGAATAACATTTGGAATGTCATAGGCAATGCCAGTTCTGGTGGAGAGAGCTACATGCTGTAGAACTCTATAGGGAGAATTTTTTTTTTCACCCAGGATATTTTGGTTTCTCTCTAGAGGATGATAGGATAACTTATAATCAACACTAAATCTTCAAATCCCTGGTAAGAAAGCCCCTCTGCTCTAAGAGGTTATTTATGACTAGACTTTTCCTCTGATAAAGGAAGCTTATTTTTTCCCCTTTTTTCTTTCTTTTTTTTTTTCTTCTTTAGTTTTTATGTTATTCTTTTCCAATTACACTAACTTAGGATAGGTCCTTATATATGTCAGGTGGAGACTGATGAGAATTTTGGAAAACGTTTTTGTTTGTTGAATTTGTACAACTTTATAATTGGGGCATAACTATAATCTTCAAGCCCATCAGCTATGTTAGAGCTAGGTCCTCACCCCTCACCCCCAAGTCACTTAAGTTTGCAGAATGTCTAACTATTCTGAATGTATTATTTGGGATTCTGCACCACACTCAGAAGGTTGCCAACAATTGTTACATGTTGACTTTGTTGAGATTTTTTAATGGAAGGTGTTGGGAGGAAACATTTGAAAAGACAGTGGTCTAGCAATCTTAAATCCCTAAGGCACTTTCTAAGGTTGGTGATATAGACCCATATGTCAAGTATATGTCAAAAGACAATTACTATTTAACTGGGGAGAAAATGCAACACAACAGGGGAGAAATCAGGGAAATGCCCTGGATTTGTTGGACTGCAGTACTTCCCATGGAGTTGGGCATGTACCGTGGCTTGACAGTGATAGAGCTGTAGTCTTGCTCAGTGCTGAAGGATACAATTATCCCTTTTTGGTCTCCAAGTCTGGGGAACCATGTCAAAGGTGACTGATGATCCTAGGAATCACCACACACTTAGCAACTTATTTTAAAAAAAGGAAAAGACTTGGCCTTTCTCATCCTTTCTTGAATGTTCCATTTAGGACTCTGCAAGTTCTCCCATGGACTTCTACTAAGAATGGGAGATTTCACTTTTCTCTATCTCCTCCTTCTGATCCCTGCAGTAATAGTGCCTGTAACTTGGATACCAGAGAGCAGGAACATGTGCTTGCCTGGGTGAACCTGAGATTGGACCTTCCATTTCTGGACGCCTTTTTGCATCTCATTCTCTGAGCTCTAGTCATTAAACAACAATTAGGAGAAATGGATGATTCCAGCCCTAATGATAAGTAATCTCATGAATTTGAGAAATCAGTGCTAGATATCATGGAAGGTAGTGCCTCTTGTGTGACTATTTGATTTCTCAGCAGATATGAAAACCATTGCTTAGACTACTACATTCTGAGACTTGTACCTTGTTAAGTGTTGGGACAGTACAGAAATGAAGTAAAAATAGAATGTCTAATAATCTTTTGGGAGATTATTATAGATGTGGTGGGTTTTTGTTTAAGTCAAGTATTTGGTAGGGGAGGGAAATGTATTAAGTTAATGGGTGTAGCTCAGTGGCATAGTGGATAGATTATTGAACTTGAAACTAGGAAGATTTATCTTTTTAAGTTCAAATCTGGCATCAGAAACTTACTGGCTTTGTGAGACTAGGCAAATCACTTCACTCTATTTGCCTCAGTTTCCTCATCCATAAAATGAGTGAGAGAGGGAAATGGCAAACCACTCTAGTATCTTTGCCAAGAAAACCCCAAATTGGGGTCACCAAGATTCAGACAAAGCAATGCAATAAATTTATTAATGAATGCTTAGCATTCATGTTTCAAGCATTTCTTTTATGGTAGAGGAAATAAATAATTGTTCTATACCTTATATATTTATTTTGAGCTTTGAGAACCTAGTCCAGAAAGGACCTTGATAGTAACTTCTCTTAGAAGAGACTCTAAATACAAGGGACACAAGCTTTGTTAAAGAGATTTCTCTCTGCAACTCTAGAGTGGGAGCATAATGAGCCAGAGCAATAGAAAAAAAAAAAAAAGATTGATTCTCTCTGTTTGGAGTCAAGCCATCCCCAGGAACCAACCTTGGTGTTTGGGTTTTTTTTTTTTTTTTTTTAATTTTTTTTTTTTTTTTTTACAAATAAGAAAATAAGACCCAGAAAGGTTGTGATTTGTTCAAACTTTAGTAGATAGTAATTAGAAGTGCCAGGAATTGAACTCAAGTCTTCTGAATGCAAATCTTGTCATCTTTCCATGACACCAGACAGCCTCTCTCCCAGTAATGTCTTGGTCTTGACTTGGGTTGATCAATCATTACAAGTTTTATTAAGATTATGTTCCATATTTTAAAAATTCAATCACTGGGTCACATCTCTTCTACATGTGTAATAAAAACACACCCAGTTATATCACTTCTCTTGTTTTGTCATTTATCAATGCAATGTTATTTTGATGGTACAAAGAGAGGTGACTCCTGGAGAAATAGAAAATGAACCAGGAAGTATGACAAAGATAACTGAAATAATAAAAGCTTACATTTACAAATTATCTTAAGGTTCATATTTAAATGCTATTCTCAGTTTATCCCCATTACATGATGCTTACTGCTGATTTTAAATATATGCTCCTGACTGTTTTAAGGGAAAGTCCATTTATTCCTATACTCTCAAGTGTTTTTTATTAGGAATGGATGTTGGATTTTATCAAATGCTTTTTCTGCATCTATTGAGATGATCAAATGGTTTTTGCTAATTTGATTATTGATATAGTCAATTATACTAATAGTTTTCCTAATGTTGAACCAGTCATGCATTTCTGGTATAATCCTACGTGGTCATAGTGTATTATCCTGGGGATGGTTTTCTGTAATCTTTTTGCTAATATTTTATTTAAGATTTTAGCATCAATATTCATTAGGGAGATTGGTCTATAATTTTCTTTCTCTGTTTTCGTTCTATCTGGTTTAGGTATCAGTACCATGTCTGTGTCATAAAAGGAATTTGGTAGGACTCCTTCAATCCCTATTTTTTCAAATAGTTTATATAGCATTGGAGTTAATTGTTCTTTAAATGTTTCGTAGAATTCACATGTAAATCCATCTGGTCCTGGGGATTTTTTCTTAGGGAGTTGGTTAATAGCTTGTTCTATTTCTTTTTCTAAGATGGGACTGTTTAGGATATTTACTTCTTCCTCTGTTAATCTGGGCAAGCTATATTTTTGAAGGTATTCTTCCATTTCATTTAAGTTATAAAATTTATTGGCATAAAGCTGGGCAAAGTAATTCCTAATTATTGTTCTAATTTCCTCTTCATTAGTGGCGAGTTTCTCCCTTTTCATCTTTAAGACTAACAATTTGATTTTCCTCTTCCCTTTTTAAAATCAGATTTACTAAGGGTTTATCTATTTTGTTGGTTTTTTCATAGAACGAACTCTTAGTTTTATTAATTAATTCAATAGGGTTTTTTTTTTACTTTTGATTTTATTAATCTCTCCTTTTATTAAATGCTATTCTCAAACCCATTTCACAAATTAAGAAACTGAGGCTCAGAGGGAAGTCAAGTTATTGGTCCAGGGACATACAGAGAGCAACAAACTAAAGTAGAATTTGCAGGCTGGCCTTCCAGACTCCAGAGTAGTCAGTGCTGATCCTATTTGGCCAGGTTACCTCAGATTTGACATCAATGGAAAATGAAACATATCCCCTAAACTGAATCTTTGTTCCTTTTCATTTTAGTAGACAAATGTAACATCACATATATACTGTGTAACTAGATTAATCACTAAATCTATTGGAACCTTATTTTCTTTATCTGTGAAATTAGGACTAAGTTACTTTGAAAGGTCTCTTCTTGTTTCAAAATTATGACCAGATTCCAGTAAATGGGTATTTGATTACAGTCTAAATTACTTTAAGAATGTAGAAAGGAAGTGGAGAAAGGACTTGCCCTGAAGCCAGAAGAATCTTATTTCAAATCCTCCCTCAGACACTTAGATATATGACTGTGAGCAAGTCACTTAATGCCAATCCCCTTCCTACAAGCATTTAATGAGCTCCTGTTATGTGTTAAGCTCTTTACAAATATTACCTCATTTGTTCCTCAAAACACCCCGTGAGGCAGATGCTATTTTAATCACCATTTTACAGTTAGGAAAACTGAGGCAAGGAGGAATTAAGTGACCTGTTTAGGATTAGTTAGTGTTTGAGGCAGCAATTGAATGCAAATCTTCCTGAATCTGGACCCAGAGCCCTGTCCACTGTACCACCTAGCTGCATGTTCAGTTTCATCAATATATACAATTTCCATGTATACATATATTGTATTTAACATATACTTTTAACATGTTTAACATGTATGGGACTGCCTGCCATCTAGGGGAGAGAGTGGAGGGAAGGAATAGAAGTGTTTGCAAGGGTCAGTGTTGAAAAATTATTCATGCATCATATGTTTTGTCAATAAAAAGCTATAATAATTATATATATATATTATTATAGCTATTATTATAGCTAATTATCATAGTATTATATATATATATATATATATATATATATATATATATATATGCAATGTCCTCCACCAACACAAATTGCAGCTCCTCCATCGTTTTTGTGAATGTTCTTCCAGAGTTACTGTGGTGATAAAAAAATTATTAATTGTGGTTATGATGGTTCTAATATGATGGTTCTAAACTTTATTGATACTGGACTTCTTATAGTCCTGTGTGCCATGGCCAACACTTGAAGTTTTCTCAGCTTGTGAGAATCTTTTAGAGATTGTCCACTATTGGTCCTGATACCCAAGGCCATTTTAGCATGCTTTCTGAGAAGGTAACCTGATTGCTCTGGCTGAAAGTGTTAGAAATAATCACTTTCCCTATAATTACAAAGTCTTGGAGGAACCTGTAGACAACAGTAACTTTTTCAATCAGAGGGCTCAAGAAATTAAAAATTCTTTTGCATGATTTCAAATTCTAGGTTCAATATTTATTGTGTACCAAAGGGCTTTAAAAATAAACTTATCATTAACATTACACTCTAGATCTACTCAGTGTTTCTACATTTCCCTCATTATAATTTGTATAGACTTATAATATGAACTATATATGACAGCAGTAAAATGACTTTATTATATTAAATAATAATAGTTCTAAAGCTCTTTGCCAACCTTAAAGGGGTTATATAATACTAGTAATTATTGTTATTATTATTTCTATGATTTAGATCCAAATTGAGGCAGTTCCGTGGCCCAGTGGTAGGTAGCCATGTGATCCTTGGCAAGTCACTTTATCTTTGTCTGACTGTTTTCTCAATTACAAAATGGGGACTGTAAATCAGACCTCTCTTTCAAGGTCATTGTGAGGAACCAATTTTTGGAAATCTCATAGCCCAGTATCTAACATATAGCAGGCATTTTTAATGAAATGAAAATGAAATACTAAAGATTAGAAAGGAAAAATTATATGTTGAAATTTATTTAGAACATATACATATACATTTAAACACATGCATATGTGTGCACAGGTATGTGCATGTATTTATATATGTATCTGTACAGACACATACACATATACATCAAGTTCATGGAACCCTAGTCTTAGACTTTGATATCAGTTATATATGTTTGACTAATGCCAATATTCTCCAGAGGTGGGTCACTGTCTTAAATGAACAAAAATGCAGAAAGCATCTCCTAGAGGTAGGAATTGTCAGAGCCAGGGTAGAAATTATAGATAGCGTGCAGTCATGAAATTATAAGGGCATTTAAAAATGTATTTGGATTTATGCTATACAGTGTACAATCTCTAATGCAATAAACTTTGCATTTGTCATAAAAGTATTACGGTATAAGTATTATATTCACATCATAAAGAGTGACATCGCAGAGAAACTATTAAATACTAGAGAAGAATGCTTAACACACACTAAAAAAAAACAAAAACAAAATAAAACAAAGCAAAAAAACAGCCCCTAATGAATGGGACTCCAAAATGGCAATTTGAGTCTAGGAAATGCCATTTGATATCACTAAGTCTTCTCCCAGTTGGTGATTATGGCATCAGAAAAGCACTTTACCATTTGGGACTTCTCACAGCAGCTACTTAAGCTCATTCACTTTTAAGCCTTTGGCTATCCCTTCTAACAATAGTTTTTCCTTTTCAGTCTCCCAGAATGCCCCCAGTTCTCAGAACTGCTACCCCTTAGGCCTCTCTCCTCATTTAAGGCAACCTCAACAGCTAGCAGCCGATTAATTCTGACAAAGAGGACTCAGTGTTTGCTATTGTTCTTTGTGTTTTCCACAAGGCCAAGAGTCCCAAGTAACTGGCCTTTCATGCAACTTGACTGTTACCCAGAAAGCTATAGAGAATCTTGTGATAGGGCCCAGAGAAGGGGGGAAGGACAGTTAGACAGAGAGGATTGCATTCACCATGAAGAGATCACAGGTATCTTGTGGTTAAGCACTAGATTTGTAATGGACTAATTTCCCTGGAGGATGTTTGGAAATGCTCACCATTTTAAAGAAGTCTGAAAAAGAGGAATCTTTCACGACATTTCTAAGAAAGCTTTCAAATTCATAAGAGCAAGACAGGAAAACAAATAGAACTATCTCTTCCACAATGCAACTTTTCCCATTGAGGTTTTGCTATATTGCAGATTAGCCTAAGAAATTAAATGAGAATTTTTGGGGAGTTCTACAGAAGCCCCAGTCATCTTGCAGATGATATAGAAAAAAGTTTAGAAATTCAAAAATACATCAAATATATATATATATATATATATATATATATATATAGTATTGTATATGATCAGTACATTTTATCTTTTTAATTTTTTTTTTTTACATTTTATCTTTTAATACCATAATAATTCAGACTTTTTCTTTGGTATGAAGGGAGGGCTAAAAATTTTTATGCATATTTTCCAAATGGGGGAGAGGGAGGAAAGAAAAGGAAGGGGAGAAGGACAGATCACACCACCACCATCCTGCTCAGCTATCCCATATGGAAAGGCTAATTATAATAACAGAAGGCTAGGTGATTCTGGAAAAGGCTTTTAGAACAAGCATAAGGGAACCAATGGAAATGTTTTCTAGGTAGCACTTGAAATGATCAAGGATGTGCCTCAGGCTGCATGTACATACATAATAGAGGTATGGTAAGAAACAAGGAACATTGGTGACTTGGTGGGAGCTCTTGGTGTGGTAGTGGAGATCAACTAGTGTGGGGGTTAGGGACTGGGGGGAGAGATCAGTCATTCAAATCAGTTGACAGGTTACTGTGGAGACAAAATTAACAGTTCTCTATTTACAAAGTATTGATAGAATGGCATCTAAAAAGTTATTGGAACTAGATCCCAATATTTCTAAAATGGAAAGGGGGAATATCTACTTATACAGAAATAATAACCATCTCTTTATTTAAAAAAAAAAAAAACTAGAAATTTTTCCAATTGGAAAATGGCTAAAAATTGTAATATATTAATGAATGAAATATCCCATTAAAGTGAAAAAGATAAATTAGACTAATATCAGAAATAAGAAAAATGCCTATTTAGTGATTTCAGCAAACAGCGATTAGTAGAAAAAGAAAATATCTACTTGTCTATAGCTACTTAAAAAATAGCAAAAGTCACAACACTTACTGAGTTTATAGATTCAGAGGCAAAACAGAATAGCTATATTTGTTTTAAAATTCATATCGCTATGCTTTTACAATTCAGAATGCCAACTGTTCAAATATTTAGTTTTTATTTGAGCATTAGCTTCACATTTTATTTGTTTTTGTAAATGTTAAATTGGATTGAATTGCATTTGTTGAGAGTATGATTAAAATTTGTCATTATGTCACCTCTCTATGAATTAGAAGGTGAGAAAATGGCCTCCTTTTAGTACAGAACTCAAGCTTGAGCAAAGTGACTTGCCAAGGTCACAAACCTGATAAGTATCAAAAGGATTTAAAAACAGATTGCCTTGATGCCAAATCCAACATTCTACCAATGCACAATGCTATATAGCTATATAACTACTATAATTTAGAATTTAAAAAAGTAGTCTCTCAGCTTGAAGAGGATGATGGATATTTATTTTTTGAGTTTTAGATTAATTCAGGCTAATTCAACATGATATAACAAGTCTATATGGGGAAGAGGAATAGGGTAGGAAGAATAAAAAGGGGGGAAGGAAGAAGGAAACAAGTATTTATTTAAATGCTTGTTATGTATTGGGCATTGTTCTAAACATTTTATAAATATTATCTCATTTCATTCTCATATATGCTATGAGCCACATTTTGTGGTTGAGAAAACTGAGGCAATTAGGGGTGAAGTGTCTTGTCCAGTGTCAAAGGATGTATTTGAATTCAGATCTAAGTCCAGAGCCAATGTATCTACTCCTATTCACTATACCATGTACCTCGTGCTAAATGTTGGCCACAGAGAGAAAAAAGGAATAAAACAGAAAAGAAAGAATTCAAAAGAAAAAGGGAAAAATAAAGGGGTAAAGAAAAAAAGGAGCTAGGAGAGAACTTATACTTTGGAAGAAGTTTGCTATGTAACTATTTGGAAGATTTGCCTCTATTATAAACAGGCTATTTTGTAGCCATGTATTCCTCACATCTGCGTTTGTAGGTGGGTAAAGCAAAATAATGTGATCAGTAATGTTGTATATCATAAACTGTTTGCTTGGCTTAGACTTCATAATCAGAAGTACTGACTTGATTTTATTTATTTATTTATTTATTTTGTTTGTCCTTTATTCTTTTTTTTTTTTATTTTTTTATTTAATAGCCTTTTATTTACAGGATATATACATGGGTAAGTACTGACTTGATTTTAAAAAAAAATCAATTACACACATTTAGCCTGTATCAGATTGCTTGATATCTTGGGGAGAGGGGCAATAGGGAAGGAAAGGGAGAAAAGTCTGAAGCATAACGTTTTGCAAAGGTGAATGCTGAAAACTATTTTGGTATGTATTTGAAAAAATAAAATGTCATTAAGAAATTTCAAGAATTGTATTTCAGTATAATTGACTTCCTTTGTAATATTATGTATTTTATATGATGCATTTAAAAACATGATTCAGAAACAGGGTCCAAGGACTTCATAAAATTGTCAAAGGAATACATGACATGCACAAAAGGTTAAGAATCTTTTCCATAGACAGAAATAAAGCTTTCTGGAATGAGGAAGTTGACAAGGAAGATGTGAGATTGCCAGGTATCTGGAGCCAGGGATTATTTGTTGGTAAATATTAGTAACTGTTTCTCTAAAAACAAAGACACTTTAAAGTTTACTCTAACATCACCAAAATTTCCCTATCAATTTCTTAAGTCTAAACAATCAACAAAACAATTAAGGAAACCCTGATTTGTAGAGTTGTAAATGCTCACACTGAAAATTCAACAATTGTTTCTGGAGAACTTGGAAGAGCTGGCTCCAGCACACCTTGGAGAGTGACAATACATTAAAAAAATATATGTAGCATTTGCATCTGGGTGAATAGAGTATCCCACCTGAAGTCAGCATGATATGAGTTCATATCCAACCTCAGTCACTTACTAGCTGTGTGATCCCGGGCAACTCTCTTAAACTCTGGTTGCCTCAATTTCCTCAACTGTAAAATAGGGATCATAATAGCACCTAACCTGCAGGATTGTTGTAAGAATCAAAGTTATCATTGTAAAGCACTTAGCACAGCCTGGTACATAGAAAGCACTACATCAATGTTAGCTGTTGTGATTGTTATTTTTAATGATTCCTAATCAAAGATGTGATAGGGATGACCCACATTTGCCATTGCTTTATACCTTGTGAGCCTTTGTGTGCAGGGAGCTTGAGGCTCCTTGGCTAGGTGACCCAGTAGGTAGAGCAGTGGAGGGGATTGAGAAGACTGGAATTCAAATCTACTCTTAGACACTTACTAGCTGGCTGAACTTGAGTAAGTTATTTAACCCTTCTCAGCCTCATCTGTAAAATGAGCTAGAGAAGGAAATGGCAAACCATTCTATTTAAGGTAGCTTTCAAGAGCCCAGGATTGTGTGTTGGCCATCTTTCTCTGTTGCTTGATTATTTTCTTCCAGAGATTTTCCTATAAAGCCTCTACTGTATTTTCATGCTTATCAACAGGGCCCTGAAAACCAAACACGGTTTCCCATAGGGAGAGGCAATGTGGCCTGATGTAAATAACCCTGAACTGGCAGTCAGGATCCTTGTGTTCTACCTGTGGCTCTGCCAAGGTGTTAACTTTGAACAAGTAATTTGACCTCTATGAACTTCAGCTGCCTGAGTTTATAAAACAAAGGACATGGACTGGATGATCTGTTTACAGATGGTGATATTACAAAGGCAAGGTCCCAAAAGAGTTTCAAAGGGTTCTATTAGAGGACACATCTTTTTTTTTTTTTTTTTTTTCTTTTTGCTGATACTTTTTATCCTACTTTGATGTCTTGCAGCTTCTCAGTTAGATGGAATGGAACAGAAAACAGTAGTGACTTGTATGAATGTTTTGATTCTTTAAAATGAAGCATCAAATAAGACAATCCTCTTTACTATTCTATTTTTAAAAGTTATTTCATTTCCATTCAGAAAGCTTATTTCCCTCATCCTCAACCTCTTCTCTATCTTCCTCTCCAATTACCATTTTCTCCCTCCATTTATGTCCCAATAATCAAGAACAAATCGATGCTGCCATTATTCCTGGATGGGGTGTGCCAGTTTATTATCCCTCCATGACCCCACTCTCCATTCCAGTAACTTTCCAGACCAAAGTGCTCCCTCCTAGACTTAACACTTCCCCAGGTGTGAGGTTTCTCCAAGGTAAGTTCTCTGAGGACAGACTCCTTTTGCTCTGTATATTTTTATTCCATGCACTGAGCATAATGCTTGTTCCATGATAAGCCTTTAATAAATGCTTTCTTCATTAGTTCAATAACTTAGGCTTTTCAGATAACAATTTTTCTGATCCCTGAAGTTGGCAGCTTTTTTACCTTTGGGGAAAACCAGCATCTATCAGGAAGAAAAGAGGGAAACACACAATTTCTTGCTATTTTCCTTCTTTGTGATCCTTCAGCTTGATTCAAGTTCAAATACTAAAAAAGCAGACTAAAGTAACTGACTGAGCAAAGAATGACCACAAAAACCAATTCTTGTGTCCTTAAAGAATAAACTTTTTGAGAAGGGAATTGAATAGAATGAGAGAGTAGACCTTTGATTTCCCTACTATAGAGAACTTCCATTAAGAAGATGAATTATCTATATCCTTTCTCTAATTTTAGTGTTTTAGATTGCTGTCTTGTTGTATCTTTTATTTACCAGTTGCATAATATGGGGTTTCCAAATATCTTTAAAGATTTATAAAGGACTCAGCCTTTGAACAAGAAGTGAAGGACAAAGATGTATTGAGATTGCTAAAAATGGAGGAGGATGATACTTTACAGAAACTAAGTGCCATGAACAGAGACAATCACAAAGCTAGTTATTAATGTGACCAGACTCTGAGTTTACCTCACCCTGGCAGCCTACCCAAGTACCTCTGACTGAGAATAAAGTAACATAAAAGGAATCTCAGGGCCCATTTCTCTCCCCAGTTAAAATTAATTAGTTGTGTTTATTGAGACTGTATAGTTTTATATGTGATAATATTTCAGAAGACTTTTTCAGAAAGACCTGTAGATATTTCTAGAGCTTTATTCAATGAGCCAGACAGAACATTGTCCCTGCTAGAATGAGAGCAGAGTAGAAAGAACCCTGGATTATAATTCAGAAGAAAAATGTGGGACCACAAGATCAAGCTCTGAATCTGCCTCTTACTAAACAGTATAACAATGGGCAAATCAATTAGCTTCTCTGACCTTTAGTTTTTTCATGGGAAAAATGGAGATAATAATGCTATATAAACATATGATGTTATAAATTCAGTTGCACAATGACCCTCAGGAAGCAAAGCTTCCTGATGCTGTATCTCTTATCTTTGTGTTTATGTATACTAGTTGTGCATCATGCAGGCATGATGGACATGGACGTGGAATGCTCTCCCTCTTCAGAATCCTTGGTTTTCTTCAACGTTTAGTTCCAGCAATAACATCTCCCACATGTGGGTCTTTCCTGATCCCCTCTAACTGCTAGAACTACTTTTCCCAAAGATGATTTTATATTAATTTTGAATATTCCTATGAATATATGCATGTTATTTCCCCTGATAGAATGGAATTTGTTTGAAGTCATGAACTATTTTATTTTCATCTCTATATTCCCAGTGACTAGCACCATGCTTGGGATATAACTGGTGATTAATTATTGCTCATTAATTAATACATAAATTCACAAAATACATACGATATACACAAATTTTAGTGCATCCACAGTCAAAACCTTTCCATTTGGTAGGATCTGCCAAATCTTCACAAAGAAAGGGATAATGTCTTACCTATATTGTTAAAAAAAAAAATCTCCTCCAACACTAATGCATTGTTGGTGGAGTAGTGAACTGATCCAACTATTCTGGAGAGCAGTTTGTTACTATGTCCAAAAGGCTATATATAAAACTGTGCATGCCTTTTGATCCAGCAGAGTATCTAATGATTCTACATCCCAAGAGTTGATAAAAAAGGGAACAGGACCCACATATGCAAAAATGTTTGTGGCAGCCCTTTTTATAGTGACAAGGGACTGGAAACTAAGTGGATGCCCATCAGTTGGGGAATGGCTGAATAAATTATGGTACATGAATATAATGGAATATTCTATAAGAAATTATGAGTAAGTTGATTTCAGAAAAGCCTGGAAAGACTTACTCACTCACTAAGTGAAGTGAGTAGAACCGAGAGAACATTGTACACAGCAACAAGATTGTGTAATGATCAACTGTGATGGACTTGGCTTTTTTCAACAAATGAGATGATTCAATGAAATTCAAAAAGTTCTCTTTGGAGAGAGAACTGTGGAGATTGAATGTGAATTAAAGCATAGTATTTTCAGCTTTTGTTTGTTTGCTTGTTATTTGCTTGCTTGTTTTTTTTTTCTTCCCTTTTGATCTAATTTTTTTTTTTTTGCACAGCATAAACAATATAGAAATATGTTTAGAAGAGTTGTACATGTTGAATCTATATTGAAATGCTTGCTATCAATGGGAGAGATGGGGGGAAGGAGAAAAATTTGGAACACAAGGTTTTGCAAAGGTGAATATTGAAAATTATCTTTGTATGTATTTGAAAAAATTAAAAGCTATTATAAAAATAAGAAAGTAAAAAAATAAAAAAAAAATTCTCTTGAGTCTACCTGTGCTCTGTACACAATTGTTACTTTAAAATAATTAATGAATTATTTTATACTGTTTTAAAAAAATAATGAATGGATGCTGAATGAATGGCCTTCAAAAATTCTGGATTGCTTACATGCCATCAGAATAGCTGCTTGAAAAAGCAAAATATTGTTTTTGTAAAATTGTGCCGATTAATATGGAAGATAGGGAATGGTTTTAAACACTTCTCCACCATGGCCCAACAATCTGTTCATCTTGCCTTAAACCCTACATCCTATTCAACCTGGAAGATCCCTCCAGTCCTTTGGCCCTTCCTCTGACTGAAGGGTTCTCACAGAACTTCCCTTTTGAAGAAGTACGCAAGTTAATTATCTTCACTCCTTGCATTCCTGACTCTGCTCTTGATTTCTCTACCATGTCTTAGCAACCTTCCTAATAGCTTCCTTCTCACCCTGGAAGATTTCTCTGTTCTTGTGTCCCATTGCACTGCTACCCCTCCATAAGTTCCTTGTAATAGGACTTAAACTTTTTCAACCGAGTGACCTCTTTGTGTCCAAGAAATTTTTATGCAACCATGGGTATGTAAATATATAAAATAGGTATACAAATCAAACATTTACTGATAATAGATCATCATTTTGCAACCCCCACATTCAGCTATGTGACTTGGGGTTGTGACCCACAGTTTTAGAAGTTTTGCCTCATAGAATGTCCATTTAGAGGAGTATCCAAATTAGCCATGATTAATCCTTTCATTCCTCTCCCAGTTCTACTCCTGATTTCTCTACAATTCCTTTGTGTGGGTATTTTCTCTCTCCTCTTCTATCCCAACACTTTATATCTTCCTTTCATTTGTTGTATTCCTGTATTAGAATATAAACTCACTGAGGAGGACAGAAATTATCTTTTTGCTTTATTTGTATTCCCAGCACTTAACAAAATAGTTTCTTTCTCTCCTTCCCTTCTTCCTTCCATCTCTCTCTTCCTTTCTCTTTCTCTCTTCTTCCCTCCCTCCTTCTCTCCCTCCTTCTCTGTCTCTGTCTGTCTCTCTTTCTCCTTTCTCTCCTTCTCCTTCTCTCTCTTTTATTGTATGGTAACCTATTTTGAGTATCAAAAGATCAAAAATCAAAGAAACCAAAGAAGACATGTGTGGACCAAAGCAGAAATAAACAATATATACAATGGCTATAGAAATGAGAATAAAAAAGGATCACTAAAAGGAAGTTGTATTCTGAATAAATGAAAAACTAATACTGGTTTCAGAAGTATAATTTCTTCTTTATCAAAGAGTGAAGGGGGACTACTGATGCAGAATAGTGTATACACTATCAGATGTGGTCATAATTACTTAATTGCTTTACTTTGTTTCTAGGGAAGATTGACCTATAGGGGGTGGAATGGGTAGGATACTTCAAGAAAGTGACTATAAATGAGATATAAAAATAAAAGACACTAATAAAAATCTTTTAAATAAAATTCTATAGAAAAACCATTGCTACCACCATCTTACTTAGAATTCCAAGTAAAAAAGTAAAAATCTTAGTGGTAAATATTTGTTGATTGATTTATTGAAGGCTGAAAGAGTAGTGCCATTAGCCATCTGCTTCTGTTGACATTTAGACTGTTGTATAGTTGGTGCCTCACTAGATGAAAATAATTGGGGGAAATGGGGTCATAGAGTTACAGCCTCTTTGATGCTTGGCAATTTTTAATCAGCAGAAACATTTCTCCGTCTGATAACGGCAAACCTTCTTGGCTCATAGTCCAACCCCTTCTTCCCCCCTACCCCCACCCTTGCCAATATCAGTGACATCTTGGTGGTACTAAAGTCTCCAGCCAAGATAAGACTCCTTAAACTTGGAAAGGTTACAGGACTAATTATTTTATTCTCTGCAATCTAAAGAGCAGGTCTGTTTTGACTTGCTTAGTACAGAGTCCAGAGCAGAAACTGTTTTAGTAGTCACTTATCAAGGATATTTTAAAATGATGCTTTCCTTTAGGGCTTAATTTTTTTTTTAAGTACCAGGTCCTTAATGCCTGTGTTTTAGTTAAGAGTTTTATTTGCAGGAGTCTCCTGGAACTCTTTAAAATGAAATATACAGCCTTTTCACTTACAGACTTCTGCAATCTCAACACAAGGAAAAATCTCTTAGCATGGAAAACTTTAATTCTTTCGAAGGTTCATTAGTCTTCTTAACTTCCCTAAACCAGAAAGGTGTAGTAAGACTCAAATTCCCTGTCACCCCACCAAAGTAAGGCCTTCAGTGTCCCCTTTCCTTCCACTGGGGAGTTTGAGTATCAACTAGCCATTAATTCTCCAGGTGTTTTCCACTTACTCCATTCTAACCCCAGGATGGATTAGCATCAGTTCCTGAATCTTGATCTATTTAATAGATCAGGGCTCCCATTCCCAAACTCAATATCTAATCTTGCTTGGCCCAAATAAAAGCACCATACAAATCCTCTGGGTTTTACTGTTTTGGGGATTGTATTCTATGAGGGATCTCAACAGAGTTGACCTGTTTCCATTCTCCTTGAATATGTCTTCTGATTCTATTTCCCCTGAATAAAGAAGGGGAATGTTCTGCCTTAGGATATATAATTAGTTACAATTTCCTTGGACTGTAATATTTCAGTGTGGCAGCTCTCAGTATTCTTATTTGTTGCTATAGTGCCATACTGGTACTATACTGGTACTAGCTGGTAGTACCAGAGGATTTAGAGCACAGGTAGGGGCTTGAATTTAAGGTCTTAAGAGATCTGTTAATGATAGGAGAGAGGTTCTCACTAATTTGCCAGAAGCAGGACCTAGTTAACTTCAAAAGCACACTTGAATGACAATGTCTTCCAATGCCATTTCTGCAGGCCACTGTTAAAGTGTTATAACCTCAAAATGGAAACACAGTTCATTTTCTGATTCTATTCTACCATCCCAACACAATATTCTTTCTCTTTTCCTCTCTCTCTCTCTCCCCCCCTTCTCTTTCTCTGTCTCTGTCTCTCTCTTTCTCTTTGTCTCTCTCCTTTAGTATACAGTCAGTCAGTATAATAATAATAATGATGAGGACAATAATAAAAATAATACTTTATAATTTACAAAGTGCTTTTTAAAAAATAGTCTTGTGAGGGAAGTAGGAGTGTTATACTACATCTATTTTAAAGAAAAAGTTGAGGTTCAGGTGATATAGCTAGTAAATAGTGGAGTCAAGTCTTGAATCCAGGTCCTCTGATTCTAAGGTACTACTGTCTATTGTAGCACACAGAATCAGAACATTAAAAAATATATATATATACTATTATTGTGAGACATTTTTCTGAGGACATTCATACACAAGGATTTTTATGCAGGCTCAAAATCATGGCCCATCAGGTCTAGTATTCTAGAGAATGCAAAAATACAATTTGTAAGAGGGTCCCATCATTCTAGTTTTCCCTAATTTACCTTCTCTTCCTTCTGTTTATTCATCTGTAAAATAAATGAGATGGAATGAATGACTTTAAAGATCCCTTCTAATCCTCAAATGTTATCATTCATTATGTATCTTTCAGTTGTAAATTAAGATTTTTTGTTTAAACTTAATATGTTTTCTTCAAAATTTTATTTTTTTCAATTGGCAAAAATAAATTTCCCCCCTTTCATTCTTCTCCTCTTCCCCTCAAAAAAAAAAAAGGAAAATCAAAACTCTTGGAACAAATATGTACAGTCAATTAAATTCCTACATTGGCCATGTCTAAAACGGAAAGTCTTATTCATAATCCTGAGTTTATAATTTCTCTGTTGGGAGATGGATAGTCAGCACTCTTCATTAACAGGCCTTAAAATGCAGGACATTCTTGGTGACCCTCAGGGTCACTGGAGAAAAAAACCTGACATTTAATAATAATGAAAATTAACCATGGTGCTGAATTGCTTGCTAGCTATTGTATAAAATGGCATTGCGCTTTTAAAAATTTGTCCTGAACTTATTGCACCCCAAACCTCGTCCTAGTATAATGAGATTTGTTTAACAAATGAATACTTGGAGGAGAGTGAACCAAAAGAACATTGTATATAGCATGAAGATTATGTGATGATCAACTCTGATGGACCTGACTCTTTTCAACAATGACATGATTCAGGTCAATTTCAATAGACATAATAGAGAGAGCCATCTGCATCAAGAATGTGGATCACAACATAGTATTTTCTCCTTTTTTTCCCTCCTTTTTTCCTTTTTGGTCTTATTTTTCTTGTGCAACATGATAAATACAGAAATATATATAGAAGAAAATGTGCATTTTAACACATATTGGATTATGTGTTGTCTAGGGAATAGGGTGGGGAGACCGGAAAGAAAAAAATTTGGAACACAAGGTTTTGCAAGGATGAATGCTGAAAACTGTCTTTGCATATTTGAAAACAAAAAGCTATTATTAAAAACAACAAAGGAACACTTGGACATAAGCAATGCAGGATAAATCAACATCAAAATCTAGGCTAACCCAATAAAGGGAATGGATGGAATGAACAAGGTATAGGTGGGAGGATTAGTTTCCATAGTTGGAAGGCATAGTGTAATAATGAATTCTACTGAGACCAGAGCAGGTTGGTAGATCATGATGGAGAATATGGGTGTGGTTTTGAGAAAATGTTGGTGAGTCTGAGTTGATGTGCATCAGGAGAGCCCCAATGGGTGAGAGCCATAGGAAGAAGTGTAGCTAGTGTTTATGGCCCAAAGGTTGACCTCTTAAAGGCAGTACTGGACAGGAGGGCCCAGAGAAGAACAGAATTGGAATATCCCAGAAGCAGTCCCAGGACTACTACTGGAGTTTAACCTGAATCCTGGCAACAGAATTTTGGGGTTAGAACCAGGTGAGTGGATCCATAGAGCATAACTCAATAGAAGAATGCCTATTAAACCTAAGATGTGACTTATCAGGAAATAGTCTTCCTGACTGAGGTGGTTTAAGGCTAATAGGTGTGTATTTCAGGGAGGTAGGACTCTCTGGTTACTAGGAATTATTATAGATGCGGTCCTCATGTAACTCCCTACATACACCATCCTCCCCACATAACAGCAGTTCTAACTCCTTCATGATTTCACATGAATTTTTGCAGTTTTTGTTTTGATCCATAAAAATTGGATAATCTGTATTCTTATTAGTCAGATGGCAAAAGCATATTTGTTTTTTGTTTCTAATAAAGCAATTAATGAAAAGAATGTTTATCTCTTCCTGCTACAGGGAAATGAACAGATCTGAGTGGAGTCCAAAAGGCAAGTCAAAAAGAAGGTGTCTGGAGTCTTTATTAGTGTCCCTACACTACAAAGTGAGAGTCCTTTAGAAGACAGACAAGGAGACAAATTGGTGAGAAACATAGCTTCGGACACAGAGTTATATGTAGCACACAGATCTCAAAGTGTCCTGTTTTCTTTTTCTCTGTCCTTGAAAGTGACTTCCAGTCAGTCATTCATCCTCTTTCCAAATAGTCAGGAGCTGGGTAGAAGAGATACCTGTGGAACAGACAGCCTCTGCTGGCCAATTGCTGTTATTGCCACCGAGCCACCTCAGACACCTGGGGAGCTGACAATCCTTGCTGGTCATTTGCTGAAGCAGTCACTGAACTACCTCAGAATGAGTGGGAAACAGGGAAGGCAGAGATGGGACCGATTTTAGGGAGTTAGAATAGTAGCGATAGACACCCCGGGATGGAAATGAGAACAAGAGGAGTGATTTTACTTTATTCTATTTGGTCACACTGGAGTTGCATGGGTGACAGAAATCCAGAGCAAGGTTCTGAACCTTGTTGTGGATCCTTTTTGCAGTCTGGTGAAGCCTACCTACAGACCCCTAAGAACAGTAATTTGAGTGCAGAAAATAAAACACATAAAATTACTAAGAAAATCAAATATATTAAAATAGTTATGGAACCATTAACTATTCTATAGTTAATGCAGCGCACGTATTATGCACGAATTTATGAGTATGGTTGCTCATGGGACCCAGGTTAAAAATACCTGATATGGAGAATCCGTTGACTAAAGGCAATTTTTCAGATTCTAAGTGGGGCAAGTCAATCAAGATTCTTTAAGTATCATATTTCAGACCAAGATTTCATTCAGTTTTCATTTTCCAAGATCAATATCATAACCCGGGTAGCAGCCAGTGTCATGAGACACTCTGAGATCTCAAAGAGTGGGGGTAGAGTAGGCTAGATAGATATGGCAATATTTGAGAAAGTTTGTTTGGAACATTGGATACATGGGACAACTTGGCTGGGAGACTGAGAGAAGCCAAATTATTTTATAACATTCCCTTACTGGTTTACAGAAAGTGGGACACCCATCAGGCACACACCCAACCATGATCCATTGGTACATTAGCAAACCTTCCCTCAGATTTCACTTAAGTAGTTCCAAACTATATAGTAATTCTAGAGTTGAATGAAATAGGAGACCAATGCTTTCTTTACTGTTGAGGAGGGAAGAGTTTTAGGGTGAGTGGGAGAGGAAATTGCTTCTGGAAATAATGTCTGTGAAAGAAGGGAGGATAGTCTCTTCATTGAAAAAAACTCAAGGAAACTCCTCCATTCTCTCTATGAAATAGGGTAAGAGGGATAGTAAGCCACTAAGAGGAAATTATCAAGGACATTAATTCTTGCCTCCTCTCTTAGGAGGAGGAGAAAAATAAAAGAAAAAAGGAATATAAACAAGACATCCTGTTCATAGGAAATAGCCTTGTTACTCAGACATAAAGTTTGCTTTTCTAATGGACACAACAAGGTCATACACAGGCTTTATAGTGAGCAGAGTCAATGTTGCAAAATTCTTAGGCCTACTAAAGGAAAAAAAAAAAAAAGCAAAAAAGTGAATTAAGGTGAAAAAACAAGGCTTTTCTCTTTATCTAATAAAAGAAACAAAAATGTCCATTACATCTAAATGTCTTTTCTTTAGTCAGTGCATAAAGGAGAAGAAAGAAAAGGTAAGAGTTTTTGGAATAAGAAAGAAGAAGTAAAAGGGAAGAAAGAATTGGACTTTTTCCTCTGTTCAATATAAAATCTTTTATTATTATTATTATTATTATAGCTTTTTATTTACAAAACATATTCATGGGTAATTTTTCAATACTGACCCTTGCAAAACCACCTGTTCCAACTTTTCCTCTCCTTTCCCCCACCCCCTCCCCTAGATGGCAGGTAGTCCAATATATGTTAAATCTGTTAAAGTATATGTTAAATTTGATGTATGTATACATATTTATACAGTTATCTTGATGCACAAGAAAAATCGGATTTAGAAAGACAGTAAAAATAATCTGAGAAGGAAAACAAGAATGCAAGAAGACAATAAGAGAAAGCGTGGAAATGCTATGTTGTGGTCCACAGTCATTTCCCATAGTTCCTTCACTGGGTGTAGCTGGTTCTCCTCTCAATATAAAATCTGAAAGAAATAAATGAGGAGGATCTGTAGTTTCTCCTCCCCATTGGAAAACAAAGGCTATTTGAATGTAATGGGATACTATTGTGCTGTAACAAAAGGAATAGTTTTAGAGAAATCTAAGAAGATTTGTGTGAGAAGTGAACAGAGGAAGCAGGAGAATAATCTATATTGTAACAAAATTATTGTGAAGAAAAACAACTCTGGAAGACAAAAGAGCATTGATCAATACAACCATGTTTCCAGAGGACCCAGGATAAATCATGTTTCATGCTTCCTGACTGAGAGGTGATAGGCTCAAAAAAAGAATGACATATACATTTTTGGATAAGGCCAAAATGAGGATTTGTTTTGCTGGATTATATGTATTTGTTATACATAGTTTTGATTTTCTTTCTTTTTTTCCCCAATGGTAAGAGAAAGTTAAATGAAAAATTTAAAAAAAGTAATAAAAAACATTTTGAATCATTGAGCAGAATTTTTTCTTCCTATTGTCATCTAGCATGATGAAGATGAACATCCTTCAGAGCAGACCCATGGATTGCAGATATATCTAGTTCCTTTGACTGGCTACTGGTTGCTACTTCAGGTCCATTCAACCCTAATTCAGTTAAACTTTAAGAACCTTCTCTTATTTGATCCTAAGAACAATTCGGGAAGTTAGCTGCTGGCATTATCCTCATTTTACAGGTTAGTAAACTGAGGTAAATACTTTAGGTGACTTGTCCAGGGTTACACAGCCAGTAAATGTCTGAGTCTGCATTTGAACTTATCTGATTCCAGGCCCAGTATTCTATCTATAGTTCTTATCAGTTACCAGAACTATCTACCAGTTCTACCAGTAAAAAAAATCAAGATGTACCAGCTAAGCCAAAACTGAAAACCAACCCTCTAGTCTCATTGCCAGTAACCTTAGACACAACATTCCCTCCCTTTAAGTGTGTCTTCTCTTAAGTTTGTTACTTAAGTAACAAAAGCTATTTGCTCCTGAGTATTGCTACAAACTTTCAGCTTGGTTCAGTCTGAGACTATATAGTTCAATACTCACTGTGTACACAGTCACATGATAGGTCTTGCTCTGAAGTTATGGCAGCCCATATTCTGGGATGCCCATGCTAATTTGAGATTTTATTGTGATGTTAGGAAGTAAAACCCTCCATTTGTGTATTGGGCTTTGTTCTATTCAAGTTCCCCCCAGTCTGTAAGCATTTCAGTAATTTCATATATTTTCAGAATTTAAAGGTAGCCTCTGCTTCGCGAGGTACAGACAGATTCCCAGAATGCATGGTGATGGATATTTGGGGGGAAATTCCAGAGGCTGTGCATGTATGTATAGGACTGTGATTGGTTCATGGAGATTTCTGGGGAGAAGAAAGAAAAAAGAGTGGCAAAGACTTATAGAGGAATAGATTTAATCTCTAGCTGGAAGGAACGAAACATATTGGACAACTTGTTTCAACTTCAGAGCTTACCAAGAAGAATAAGAGAATTATAGCTTGAAAAGAGTCTGCACGAAAGGGGCAGTGCCTTCTGGATGTAAACTACTTGTCCTTCTGGATCAGACTCCCTTCAACCATATGTATAAGAGGTCATTCAATGGTTTTGTGAAAATAGTATAATTCTCTCCCCCTCCTGTCCCTCCCACCAGAGGCAAGTGGAATTAAGTGACTTACATAGCATCACATAGCAAGTTTCTGAGGCTGGATTTGAACCCAGTTTCTCCTGATTCCAAGGCTGGTGTTCTATCCATTTACCATTTAGCTGTGTCCAGCAGTATAATTTTTATTTTAAAAAAATAATATACAAATTACAGAAAAGCTCTCAAGTGTCTAAGATTCTTTGGGAGTGACCAATTCAGAAATGAATCTCTTCTGTGTCAATATTCATACCTTATGGGAATAGATATAAATGGGAGCTCTGCTGAGCTGCCATGTATCTATTGACTATCACAGTCTACCTTCCTCAGCCAATCCAAGACTTTCATCCATCCATTTCTCCTTTGTTAGGGTTTTAGGATCTTTTAGGGTCCCTCCAAAAAACAATGATGTTAAGAGATAATACCTTTTCAGGTAGTTCAGGTCTTCAACCACCTTCTCCATCAGTCCAGACATTGGAAAGTGTCAAGTACACCCAAAATTAAGATAGAACACATGCTAAAATTGGTTTATAAAATTATCCACCTACACAAATATAGACAGTGTTCTTGCCTTCCTAAAACATAGGAATCCTATACTATCTACTATGTAAGTTTAAGATTGAGGACTATTAGTTGCCTAGCAAGACAATTGAAAGTACTTTGTACCTGGGGCTTAGTATACCAGCTCACTTTAATCCTTTTTTTTTTTTTTTTTCCAAATCAGAGCTATCTGTCTTATGTATCTATCTATATATATATATATATATATATATATATGTGTGTGTGTGTGTGTGTGTATGTGTGCACTTGTACATGTGCCTGCACACATATACACACCCCCAGTATTTACTTTTTAAAGTAATATCTCAACTAGTGATGCTCAAGAGTTGCTGGATTTTGTGATTAGCCAGCACATTTCTAAGAGTGTTTCTGAAACCTTCCATCATAGATAAAGGATCTGAATGTTTGGGAATTGACAAATTGGATCCTATGGCTTGTATTTCACCAAGTGCTATGAGGATAGCCTTCCACAGACAACATCTTGATTGGAGTTTTCCTCCTGGGCTCAGGTAGCAGGGCCACCTATCATCCCAACCAGTTATGTCCCTCATATTTGGAGTAGGTAACCTTTAACAAATAAAGGTGCCTACCGCAAAAGTCACACGCCTGTCCTCTTGATGAGCATCATCACCTTAACCAACCTTTATGCTCTTATGGTAATACAGTCACTGGAATCAAATCTCAAGATCTAATCCAGAGGCTGATCAGTCAGGCTTCCACTCACTGCACTTCTTTACCCTCCTGTAAATAGTCTGGTACTAGCTGTATAACCCAGGACAAATTCTTCCCATAAAATGACGACATTGGACTACATGATTTCATGTCCTTCATAGCTCTATGATCCTATACATATAAGCTCTTCAACAAAGGGATTATTTCATTTTTTTTCCTTGTGTCTCCAGCATCAGAGACAGTGTTTGGCACATAGTAAGTCCCTAATTAATGATTGTTGTTTGATTGATAGATTAGAATGTTTCCTACTCTGGCTTCTGGAAGAATCTGGAAGAAGGTGGTACAGTGACTACTGTATCAAGACAACTAGGTGAATCCACCTTAAACCCCAGTTTCACAAAACATAAAGTAATCTTTGTAAAGTACTTTGGAGACATTTTTCTTAAGTTAGTCACCTAGAATATTGGTAATTCAGTAAAAAGGGCATCCAATAAGATTATTTTCCTAGGAGTCAGTGGGGCTGTAGGAGTTGAACAGGTTATATCTTGCTTTGTGGCCAGTTAGGTTAATTTAATACTCTTAAGTGTCACATCAGGACTGATGCAATAAAATTTATCTGGGAGCTGGTATCAGTATATGTGGAAAGTGTATGGGATCAGAATGTTATAATTACCAACAACTAAGTGAAAGATTAGACAATCAGAGCAAAATAGGTGGGGAGGGGAGAGGAAGAGCAGGAGGGAGAAGAGAGATTTTGCTCTATACATGTCAAAGAAGCACCCACATTGATAAAGAAGGGTTTATTGGATGGGATTACCAAGTATGTGCAAATGTGTGCTCAACAGAGTGTGTGGGGGGTTCACTTTCAGTGCTACTGTAATTATTTCTAAGCATCACATCCCTAAAGGAATCTATTTAAGTATATTTTTGTTCTAACATCTTATCTGCCTCCTCCAATCCCTCAGACATGGGGCACATATTAGAAACATGGAGGTGGGGAGGAAAGCAGGGCAAGACAAGGGAGTGAACATTTTCAGGATTTTCATCAAATTAGAATGATATTGATTCAAGTCATCAGTGTTCTAGAATACCTAATTTTAAAGTAGTCTCAAGGATTCTGGCAAAAATCAGAAAACTTCTTTAGAGCTTAAAATTTGAAGCCGTCTTAGTTGTAGGGGCATTGCTTTGAAATTACTCAGGCAGAGAGCTTTGTCCAGGAGATTTCAAGGACAAACTATGTGGACCACATCCAATTTCAGTCACACCCTTCTGGCCCAATCCCTCTTTTGTTCACCAAGTTCAAATCTTACGACCTCCTGGCATACCTTCCCAGATGCTTCACACCTGGCCAATCAATATGAATACAACTCTCAGTCTGAAATGGGGAGCAGGAAGCTCCTGAGACAATGGATCTAGGTACATTTTTTTTTTTTCTTTTAGTCTAGTCTCAGAAAAATCTCTCTGGACAATTAATCCCATTTCTGCAGATATTCTAGATACATTGCTATCCAAATTATTTTTCTACTACCCAAAAGGCCTTCAGCTTCCCTGCAAACACTCAGGCTGACAAAATATTGAATACAGATCAAGTTTTATTTAACTCAAAACAAAAACACATAATGAATCTGTTGGACTGACTGACCAGCCAAACAACCAATCAATAAGCATTTTAAAAAATACTAAGTACCTAAAAGGGCAGCTAGATTGCACAGTGAGTGAAGCACTGGGCTTGGAGTCAGGTACACTCATCTTCCTGAGTTCAGATCTGGCCTCAGACTTACTAGCTGTGTGACCCTGGGCAAATTCTCTTAACTCTGTCTCAGTTCCTTCATTTGTAAAATGAGCTGGAGAAGACAAACTACTCCAGTACTTTGCCAAGAAGACCCCAAATGTGTCACAAAATCAGAAATGACCTGAAATAACTGAACAACAAAATGCCTAGAGAAAGAATTAAAGGCAAAAATAATCTAAGCCCTCAAGGAATTTACATTCTAGTGGGGGAGGCAGCATGTAAATAAAGAAGCACATACAAAATATACAAAATATGTGGAAGGGAGAAGGCACTAATACTTGATCAAGCAGCAGGAAGGGTCATTTGGAGTACATGAATCTTAGGATGAGGAAGCCAGAGAAACAGATAGCAGAGTTAGAAAACATCTTCAAAGAACCCATGGGAGATCATGAGCTAATTAAGTGAAAAGATTGAGAAAACATCTCAGAACAGAACCTTGAGGGATACATATAATGAGTGGATGAAGGAAAGGTTAGAGAGACAGGAAGAGAAATGAAAGAGCACAGTCTTGTAACTACTAGCATATCAGAGGAGATCATCAGCAATATTCCGCCTCCCTCCCCCCATCCTAAAGATTCATAGTCTTTCAGACCTTTAATGCCTCATGCTATGACTCAAGGTTATTAGGGATTTCAATGGACACCGGTACTGGTAGTATAGGTTTAATAGATGATTCTTTGGTGCAGATGTTTTCCATATGCACTGATCTGTCTGGTACTGGCATGAAAAGGGTACACTCTTCCCCCTTCCCCTACTGGGGTTCTGTCAATGTTTCAGCATTTCCACCTGGCATCTCTTCCTGCATCAATTTCCCTAGTACTTGAAGGAAAAAAAAATCCATAGTTTTCTCCTTCATGGTTCTATTGCTACATTAATTTATATTCTGGTAAAAAAAAAAAAAAAAAGGTACAATAAACAAGTTAATAAACAAATGAAAGTTCCCAGATAGCAACATTAGGGAGATAAGATATTCAAAAATCATTACCAGTTCACACCCACTACATATGTAATGAGTAGGTATGAGTACAGATTAGTTCTCAGCTGACTGGCTAGACCAGATGACCAGATCATATAGTATCAAGTGCAGAGGTTATCTGATCTTTACTTAGGATCAGGGAAGACTATATTGTATGGATCTTAAGCATATATTTATTGCTGGAAGTCTTTGATAGTCATAGGGTCACAAATGAGACATAGCGTGGCAGTTTACAAGTGAACAAAGAGATGCCTTCCATCATATTTTTAGTGAAATCTGGAAAGGAAAGCAATATTGGCTCTTATCTGGAGTTAGGGGAAGAAGACTTTCTTAATGGAAGGACAACTATATAGAGCAATTATAGTGGGAAAAGTATTGACTTAGGAATCAAGAGACTGGGATCTTGTCTCGTCTTTGCTGCTTGTAACTTCTTATGTGACTGTGACCAAGCTATTTAATGTCTATGGACTCGAGTTTGAGAAAAACTGATGAGATGCTCATTCATTATTCTATAGAATCACAGAGAAGAATCTTACAGATAGGAAACTGTAAGATTCTTCTCTGTGATTCTGTAGTGCCCAAATAATTTCCCAGAGGGAAGAGGCTGTCTCTGGGCTTCTAAGACTAAAGGGGAAAAAATAGATAGCATCAAGCATCAGAGACATATTCTCTTAAGATAAAAACCTTGATTCCTTCCTTTTTCATCAGTTTCAAGTCAACAGAAAATCATTTTCTAATCACTGGCATCCTGGATTTAGTCATTTAGGAACTGTTGAAGAATTTACATTCCATTAATAACTTTCTCCTAACCTCATCAAGACCACGATCGCTTTGTATAGTACCTTAAACTAGGGAACTATCATGTAGTTTATCTATAGGACTCATTCCCAGGATTGGGGAATGGGTTAGAAGAAGAACAGAGCATGAGGGCAGTTGCTTGCAACCCATTAATCAATTCTAATATCTACCAGTAACTGATAAAAATCCATCCACTTTGGACAGTTCTACTTAAGCTATGTACACATTTCCTAAGCTGAAACTCATGGGTTGAAGTATAGAAATCCATCTGCTGCAAAACACTTTGATATTCTCACATGTAGATAGAGATAAATAAATGCAAAGGATGCCAAATATTGGAGTAATAGAAGAAATGCTTACCAAGAACCTAGTGGTCTAGTTTTTTTTAGAAGGAACCTTGAATTCCTAAGTTTGGTCAGCACCTTGAATGGTAAAAGGTAGTGTTGGTTCCTTTGTTGTTTTTTTCCTTATTGTTGAACTATTATTTTGTTAGTATAGGGAAATTCTAGGTGAAAACTCCTTTTTACCAACCATATGTCAACAATCTGTCTAAAACTTGTTATCTTGGAGAGTTGTCTAGGAGAGACCAAGACATCAAATGACTTGTTCATACTCATTTATAGCTAAATGAGCAAGTGACAGAAGTCACATTTGAATTCGGATCTTCCTGACTTAAAAATGCTGCCATTACTGTTTTTCATAGAATATGTAAACTTCCATCATAATCATATCAGTTAAGAGTATTTGTTCACATAAAAAGGCAAGGTTGAAAATCTGGAAGTTATGAAATTTGAACAGATATTATAAATAAGGTCAGATAAAACAACAATAGTATTTATGTTGGATTGTAAGTTTTTATAAAACACTTTACAAATATGATCTCACTTAATTATCACAACAACCCTGGGAGAGTAGGTGCTATTTTAAATTCCATTTTGTAGGTGAGAAATAATAAGTTCTTAAATCAGGATTTGGACTCAGGTCTTTTGAAGTTCTATCCAATGAACTACCAGAACTAATTACTACATTTTGTTTTTACTTAACACCAATATTTCTAAGATAACAAATTCAACTTGAGGACTTTCTGTATATACTTTTCCTGTAGATTATATGGCACTTGAACATTGCCATTCTTTGTTTTTATCCTTAAACAGATACCTGTTTGCAACTTTGTTTCTGTCCTTTAATTTTCTATCCATACTGTCCTCAGTACCCCAGAATTCAGCAGCATCCTGAACTTAGGTTTCTGGAATCTTTATTGTCTAACAGAAAACTTAATCCATATGGAAAATGTTGCCAAGTTTGGAGAGTGATTATTCTCTTTAGGAAATGATTTAAAGTTTTTTCTTTGCTTCAATTCTATTTTACATATAATTTTCCAGTAATTTATTCATGCTGTGTGTGATACAATAAAACTAGATTCAGCCATCAAACTCTGAATGTGTATTTCCAAAAGTGATCCTTTTACTAACACATTTCACTAAGACCATAACCATAAGGCCTTAAATAAGAAAATATTTTAAATTTATAGAGAAAATCAGATTAGAATAAATCTAGAAATGCTCCAGGATTTTAAAAAAAAATGCAAAAAAACTTTTTATATGTTCATAAATTGATATCTCTGCTACTTACTCCCAAAGGTGAATGCATCATAAATTAAAGAGTAAGAATCTATAGTCTGGAGAAAGGACTTCTATGTATTTCAAGGTAAAATCCATTTATTAAAATTTCTTAGTTCTCTAGAAGGAAAAATAATCATTGAAATGGGGACAGTGGCAATGGGAATATTTGTTCTGGGACAGATTCAAGCTAAGAAAAAAATTAAAAACAAAACTATCTAACTTTATGTTCAATGATGACTTCTCAAAGGAGCTGGTAGGGTAAAAAGCCCTGAGCCAATCCAATTCAAAACTATCATGTAAGTAAAATTCATGCTCCTCACTTCTTATTCCTTTCTTATTTGCTGTCTCATACATGCAGTGCCCACATGATATCATTACTCTTTTTATTTTCTTTTTAAAATAAGAAAAGTATATGATAAATTAATTCATACTTTGATATTAAAGGCTCAGATGTTGATTCCCAAAGATTTTTTTTTCCCCTGAGGCAATTGGGGTTAAGTGATTTGCTTAGGGTCACACAGCCAGGAAGTGTTAAGTGTCTGAGATCAGACTTGAACTCAGTTCCTCCTGACTTCAGGGCTAGTGCTCCATCTACTGCACCACCTAGCTGTTCTCTCCCCCAAAGCTTTTGTAAAAAAAAAATTATTTGATCCAATAGTATGAATCATGTTTTAGGAATTTTATCATTTGAGTAATTTGACATGAGAATTTCTCTCCCCCCCCCCTTCCCATTTGACTACTTTCCTTCTTATTTAGGGGCATTAATTTTGTCTGTGTAGAAAAATTTTCAGTTTTATTTATACTCCAAATTATTTAGTTTATATCTTGCATTCTTTCTTATGTTGACAAGATGTCATTTACTCATAACTGTGACAGATATAAGATCTGTTTCTTATCTTTTAAAAAAATAGTATAATCTTTAATGTTAAGGTCATATATTGATTTTAGAATGTATTGTGGAATATGGTACAAGGTGATTAATAGTCTAAGTCTCATTTCTCTTAAATTGCTTTCCAGTTTTCCCTGTAGTTTTTTTTTTTTTAACCAAAGGAGTTCTTTCTCATATAATTCATGATTTTCAATTTGTTGAACATTGGATGTCCCATGGTTTCTGATTCCCCTTTTCTGTTCCACTGATCTCTCCCTCTATTTTTTACAGCCAATATCAGATGTTTTTGATGATTGATGCTTTATAATATCACTTGAGTTTTTCCTCATTTCCCTTCATAGTCTGTCTTTTGTTTCTCCAAATACATTTTCTTATTATTTTATCAAGTCCTCTAAAGTATTCCTTTGATAATAGATTGACATAGCTTTAGATTTTGTCATTTGAGTAAAGTTTATATTGTTGCTCAATAGGTGCTTCTCTGTGCTCATATGACTTTTCATTTATGATAGAGGACTCATAAGATAGGCCACTCTGATGTGTTTATTAAATGACATGAGGCTATAATGCCAAGTTCTGCCTTAGGAGAGCGCAGGGTAGTTAGATATGATGTTGATATTAAACTAACTTGCACTAATTCCTCCTTCAAAGTGACTGGGTAATCTATGTGGCAGTGAGGACTCTGGAAAGGTAGATGGGGTTTTTATGTCCTTCAGGACTTTGATTTCACCATGGCTTTGACACATAGTGAATGGGTGGAGATGGTTTTCTGTGTTTGGGTTGACCTCTGATGGCCAATGAAAGGGAAATCCCTATCATCCACAAATCATGTTTGTATAATGCTTCAGGGTCCAAGTACATTTCTCACAATAACCTTTTGAGGAAGGTACTACAGGGACTTTGATGGTCATTTTATAGATAAGGAAAAAGAATTTTAGAAAGGTTAAGTAATAAATAAGCCAAAGGTTATACAACCAGTAACTGTTCTTAGGCATCTAAGTCCATATTCTTTCCATTAAAATATAGTTTTTTAGAATAAATATTTATAAGATTTATTCCAGACATATTCAAAACATGATAACTGACTTTTGGTTATGAGAGTGATATGAAGGTGACATGAAGTGAGACTCTTGTGTCTTATGACAGACTCCTGAAGGAACAATGATAAAGGGAATGGAAAAGAAAGAGAAGGAAACTCCTCTATCCATTAAAACAACTATAGAGGAAAGGAGAATTCTATGGAGCTTGCCAGAGAAACTAGAACAACTTCAGGAGAACAGAGAAGCCAAGAGAATTGGGTAGAGAAGAACCAAGGGAGTCAGAGTGAGCCCTTACATACATGCCAATTGTCAGCCAATGATCCCAATGGGGTGTCACAAATCAGGGTTAGGAGTGTGAGTGCTAGCAACTGGAAACCTGAAGCCAGATGCCATTTGAGGCAATCAGAGACATTCAGGACCATCCACCATAGGCACTGTGCAGGGAGATAGGGAAAGGCAACATATTCCCTAAGTACTGGGAGCCAGAGTATTTATTCTCTTTGTATTTATTTTGCATATACTCACATATGCCTATATTGTCTCTCCTATATAAATATGAGCTTCTTGCAAATAGGGACTTCTTCATTAATCACATTTTTATTCCCAGCACCAAAATTGTGCCTAGCACATAGGTGATTAATAAATGTTTCTTGGATTGAAGTATCATTGGAATCCTTCAAAGGTATGGTTAATTAAAAAAAAAAAACTTAGACAACATATTTCAAGTAATCATCAATTAATAATAACAAGCATTTATTGAGCTTTTACTCTGTGGCAGGCACTGTACTAAAACACAAAGAAAGACAAGAAAAGTTCCTAGCTTTAAAAAGTTCATATTCTAATAAGGAAGGTAATATGTAAACCAATAGGCACATATAAGATACATACAGAGATGATGGAAGCTAATCTTGGTGAGGAGAATTCTAATAACCAGGAAGCCAGTAGAGGCCTCCTAGAGAAAGTGGCTGCGAGTGACAAAGTGGATATAACACCCGATGGAGAGTCAAGCAGACCTGAGATCAAATCTGACTTTAGATACTTACTAACTTTGTGACCTGGGCAAGCCACTTAATCCTATTTGCCTCAGTTTCCTCATCTGTAAAATGAGCTGGAGAAGGAAATGGCAAACTACCCTAGAATCTTGGCCAAGAAAACCTTAAATGGGGTTACAGAAAATTGGGCACAATTGAAACTATGGAATAACAACATTGAAGAGTCTTAAAGGCTATCAGAGATTCAAAGACACTGAGATGAGGAGAGAAAGGCATGGGGGACAACCAGTGATAGAGAGATGGAAGAGGGAGGGCATGTATGAGTTTTAACAAAAGAAAAGTGCCTAGATCTGTTAAGAGGGCAAAATTAAAATAGAAATAAATGACAAGTTACTTTCTAAAAGAAACGTTAAACTCCAGTTTCTAGACCAAAGAAAAATATTGCAAATATCCAGAAAGAATTCAAATGGAAAGAAACTACAGTCAGCATCACATAGGCCTATGCCACAACTATTATAAAGCAGAGAAAATCATGAAACATGGTATCAAAAAGTGTAAAAGATGAAGGCTTACAAGGAAAGATAACTGGACTTGCCAAGCTGATTAAAATTCTATGGAGAAGGGAAATTAATCTTTAATAGAATAAAGGATTTTCAAGTATGTCTTTTTAAAGGACAGATAATGAATGCAAATGTTGAAATGCAAACATCAGAATCAACAGAAACCTAGAAGAGTAAATATATTTGAACAAAAAGAAGGCTTTAAATGATTCTAATAGGGACAGAAGAGACAAGTGTCCTTTTCAAAATCCTGATGTATTCAAAAGTCATAAAGAGAATAAATGGAGATAAACACAGGGCCTGGTTGTGGTTTCATTCTGTTTTATTAGTTTTAAGAGAGGAAAGAAAATAGAAGGAAGAGGAAATACAATAGGATAAAAATGAAGCAGAGGAAAGAATTTATTACAGAGCATGTTGTAGATAAATACTTTAGACATAACAGGGAAACAGGGAGACAATTCATCTGGAAAAACAAAAGGTCAATAATTTCAAGGAAAATAATGGAAAAAAATTGAGAATAAAAGGATGCAGTTCTGGATGATGAATTACACTATAAAGCAATAATCATCCAAACTTTTTTGTAGTGGTTAAAAATGGAAAAACTGATTTGATTGTATAGCAAAAAAAAAAAAAATCTGATGCATAAGATTAAGAAGAAATCAAAGATGTTAACATAGGATTTTTATAAGCCAAAGAACTCCAACTACTTAGGATTCACCATTTTGACAAAGTTTGTTAGGGAATTTGGAAAGTGGTCTGGCACAAATTAGGTTCAGAATTAGTACCACAATAAACTCTAAAAGCATGAGTGATCTCAGCTTAAAACATTGGTAAATTATAGGCATAGGAAAGGAGATACCCTTAATAACTGTGGTTATAAAAATTTTTGTTGCCAAATAAGGATAAAGAAAATTACATGAAATAAAATGAACAATTTTAAGCATATAGAATCAAAAAGTCCCCCTCCCTAATAAAGAACAATATTAAAATTAAAAGTGAAACAATGAACTGGAGGAAATGTCCTTATAGTAAATTCTCTAACTCTTATATGTAAATCATGTAGGGAATTAATGCACATATATAAGAACAATAACTATTTTCCAATATATGAAGAGTCACAAGATAGGAAGAAATCCTCCAAATTACTTATAACAAGAGATATTAAAATTAAAACAAATGAACTTCTATCTCACACTTATTATACTGGCAAAGATGGTCGAAAAAGGGAAATACAATAGTTCCAGTATCTACAAGACATCAGGTGCACTAATATACTACTGATATGATCATACAGGGATCCAATTACTTTTGAATGCAATTTTGAACTATAATCCAAAAAGCTTTTACTAGATTTACAATCCCAAAGAAATCCAAGATAGAAAGCATTCTTATGTACAAAATATTTATGGCAACACTTTTTGGTGGTGTTATAGAAAAATAATGGCAGCAAAATTCTTAATCAGTTGAATAAAATTATGGTGCATGAATATAATGAAATTATATTTCACCATAAAAATGACAAAAGTGATGGATTCAGAGAAATCTGGGAAGACTCATATGAAGCGATACTGAGCAAAGTGAACAGAACGAAGTAAATAATTTATACAATGATTATAATATTGTAAAGGAAAATAATGCCCAAAAGGTTAAAATCTACATAATCTATGCAATATCCAATCATGACTCCAGAAAACTGATGATGAGCTGATGAACTAGAGGTGCAAAATGAGACACATTTTCTTTTATAGCCAATATGTGGAGTGGTTTTGCATGACAATACTCATCAATAACATTTGATTTGGGAGAAAGGAGAGGATTGTTGAGAGGATCAAGAGAGTGATACTGAAAAAAAGGAAGGAAATAAAAAGAGTAGATGAATAATTTTTTAAAATCAACATATGAGAGCAGAAGGAAATTCAGGAGACATAGGTAGCATTGGAACTATATCACTGATGTATTCAAGGAAAGAAAGAGTTTTGGATGCATTCATTTTCTGTTCTTTGTATAAGGAAATGTTCATTTTGTTTTGTTGACATTGATCAAAATTATAATAATAAGGAAAAATTTGAAAAAATTAGTAAAATTTTTATGATAAGTAAGTTTGAATCAATAAAAATGATAACTAAATTTTCTTACTGGGCAATTAACTTCTGAAGGGAAAAATGAATAGAATGTGCAGAATGTATGTGGGGGGGGAATTCATATTTTATATTTAATCCTCAAATGACTTGAATAGCCTTTCCAGTGCCAATAATGTAATTCTCTATGTGCATGGTACAAAAGAGATTGTAAATTCCCTAGCTGCTTCCAAAAACAGCATGCTAAATGCAGTTGGAATGGAGGAATTTTAATTCTCTAAGCTAAGTTTTTCAAAGCTGCTCCATTAGTTACATACCCTTCTTGATTTTGACATTGTAAGAGCATTTGCTTTCATGCATTTGAATTTAGTGAACTAACACTCTTCCATTCCAAGGTTTATAGATTAGTAGCTGCTCAGCACCCATTTTCCATGGATTCTTAAGGCTGAATGAAATTTTGAGAAGTTCTGCATTTTGGGGGGAGGGGGAAAGGATAGTACTAAACACAGGTGCATAAATGAGGTCTGAAAAATTCAATTGTTTAACAAATATTGATTAAGCATTTATTAAGTATCCTGGCATAGGATGAGTTCTTAGAGAAACAAAACAAGGGTCCTTGTCCAGAAATTTACTTGGTATATGGAAGGAAGACAGAGAAAAAAAAAACACAAATGATTAATGTAATTCATGATAGAATGGTGGTGGGGGCAGAAAGAAATATCAAATAAGGACCTCTAGGAAAATTTGAGGTGGATTGCAATACTAATAAATGGGATATCAGGGAAAGCCTTATGAAAGAAAGGAGATTTGATTTGAGCCACGAGGGGAGTTAAGGATTCTGAAAGTCAGAAATGAGGCTCTAGTGTTTTCTAAGCATAAGGGAAAGTGAATGTAAGGAGGCAGGAGATGTGTGATGCTTGGCAAGTCTTTTAACTCCAATTGCCTCAGCCAAAAAAAATTTGCTATTTCTCAAAATCACAGAATTTTAATTTTAATCAGTTAATGACCATTTATTTATCTAGTTCAATCTCCACTGGGAAAGAAACTTTTACAAGTTACCCAGAAAGTGGATAAGTCATTGAATTTCTCATCTACAAGTCTATTCCCCATCCTGAAGCAACCAATTCTACTTTTAGACTGCAGTCATCATTAGGAAGTTTTTGTTGACATCACACCTAAATCAGCTCTTTGCAACTTTCACTGGCTGTTCCTAGTTATTCCCTCTGGGATCAAACAAGGCTTTCTAAATGGCCCACATGATTAATTCTTTCTCATAACTATTTTTCTTCCCCTTTGGAACAACTTTTTACAATTACAAGGTTTTTGTAGAATTGCAACCAGTATAAGCTGGACATTTGAATCTACCTAGGTTCACTTAGTATTTTAGTTTTATTTATTTCCTCACCTTGCAGGCTGGTAGACCAAGAGCAAAAAGCCTGATTTTCCCTAGATTCAAGCAGTACTAGTCTAAAGTACTGCAAGACGACTGAGTCATTTCTAGTACTATGCTGGAAGTTTGAGGAGTCTTCTCAGTGAAATACTAGATGGTTTGGGTTGTGTTGGATATAATAATTTAATAACAGCATTTAATGTTTGCAAAGTGATTTACATATGATACTTCATTTGACTTGGACCTAAATAGATCTAAATAGACTCAAATCTTTTCCAAGAAGATCACCAAATTCCTGGGAAGTTTACACAAATGATCCAGTCTGAGGAGGCTGGATGCTCAGAATAGAACAAACATTACTTTCATATATACAGTGAGGAGGGACATTTCTTGTTTGTGAGTCACCTGGGCTTTTCCATTAGAAGGCTGAAAACAGATCCCTTGTCTAGTTAATATGACAGATCAGTGGATGTCATTGTTTTACCATGTAAATAGAATCCAAAATAAGACTCAATAGATTCATAGTTTATTGTTTTTACTCGATCTAAACTATACTTTCTTTCTTTCTTTTCCTTTTTTTTTTTTTTTTTTTTTGCTGAGGCAGTTGGGGTTAAGTGACTTGCCCAGGGTCACATAGCTAGGACGTGTTAAGTGCCTGAGACCAGATTTGAACTCAGGTCCTCATGACTCCAAGGCTGGTGCTCTATCCATTGCACCACCTAGCTGCCTCCTAAATATATACTTTGTCTAAGGCTTTCGAGATATAAAAATATAGTAGATGTGATACACATCCTACTCTCAAGGAATTTATAATCCAGTGGAGGTGAATGGAGATCCAAAAATAAGTAGGATATAATAGAGAATGAGAAGTACAAAGCAGAAAGTAAGCAAAGTGATATGATGAATGGGGGAGGGGGGAAGAGAGAGAGAGAGAGACAGAAAGAGAGAGAAAAAGAGGAAAGAAAGGGAGAGGAGAGAGGGAGAGGGAGGGGCAGAGGAGAAGAGAGTAGGGAGGAGGAAGGGGGAAGAAGAGGAAGAGGGAGAAAAATCACTTTCTTGAGAATGTGAAAAAAAGCCTGAGAAAAGTTTGATGGGGCAGGTTGCTTTGATTAGACTTCAATGGATTCAGGACTGATTAATGTGAATATTCCCTCCAAAAGTTCTGGTTGAAGCCCATTCACAGTTTCTTATTCTAGCTAATTCTTTTCTGTTTCTTTCTAGTGATCTTTCATAAAAAATCAGGCCTGTGCATTCTAGAATTTAAAAAAAAAAACATTTTGTGAATACCAGTGCAGCACTCAGCCTGTCATCCCTAATTCTTTCTCATCTTTTTTCCACAATGGAAAAAGAATTTTCAATCC
Organism: Sarcophilus harrisii; assembly: GCF_902635505.1. Lineage (NCBI taxonomy): Eukaryota > Metazoa > Chordata > Mammalia > Dasyuromorphia > Dasyuridae > Sarcophilus > Sarcophilus harrisii. Next base: position 157,372,511 of record NC_045431.1, read on the forward strand.
CTCTCTGTTTGTTACATCTAAGTTTAATAGAGTAGATTCCCACGTCTATCTAAAAACTTCTCTGCATCTGGTGATGGATAGCTATATTCAAAAGCAGAACATGTTAAAACAAAAAACAAATAAACTTTAAATAGAGTTCTATTGGACAAAGAGGAAAAGAATCAAGTAATAATACTAACAACAGAAACAACTGGTGACCTCTCCAATTTGAATGTTCCTTCATAACAAACTAAAAAATCAAACAAAAGGATACTCTCAAGATAAATATACATGACTACATCCTAGTAGTTTCTTTTAGATATTTGCCATAGAATGTTCTATGATCAGTTCTCAGGGATCTTAGCAAGATTTTCATTTATTAATAATTCACCTTTCTTTTTCTGATCTTTTCATTTATGGGGTACTCACTATTATACTGTGTTTTAGGTTTCACTTAGCATTTTTCTCCATTAGTTCATGCAAATCTCACATCATTGCCAATTTCAAGATGTGTGATATAATTTTGGTGCTATTCTCATTTGAATTTCTCTTACTATTAGTGATTCTGAAGATGTTTTCACATGGTCATTTGCAATTTTCATTGCTTTGTGAACTATTCATATTTTTAAACCATTTTATTAATTTTTTAAATATTCAATTTTTTGTTACATTTTAAGTTCCAAACTGTCTCCCTCCCACCCTCCACACCCTCCACTAGAAAAGGCCATCATTTGACTCCGATTGTAAATATATATAAAACCATACTATAGATAATTCCACTGATCAATTCTTTCTCTGGAGGTAGATAGCATCTTCTTTCAAAAGCCTTTTGTAGTTGTTTTGAGTATTTAAAATACTCAGAAAAACTTGGTTATTCATCGTTGTTCTTTGAACAAGATTGTTATTACAGTATATAATATGTTTTCTTGGTTCTATTCATTATTTCACGCAAGCTCTTTCCATTTTTCCCCCTAAAATCAACCATTATATCATTTCTTGAAGCATGGGGGAATGCCTTTTTTGAGGGAGCGCAGAAGGAGGCAATTGGGATTAAGTATTTTGTCCAGGGTCATAGTACTTATAATTGTCTGAGGTGATATATGAATTCAGGTAATCCTGACTCCAGGGCTGATGCACCATCCACTATGCCACCGTAGATCCATTCACCACCTAGCTGCCCTTAGGAAATGCTCTCTGTCTCTATCTCTCTCTGTCTCTGTCTCTTTGTATCTGCCTGTCTGTGTATCTATGTATCCATCCATTTATCTATCCATCTATCTGTCTGTCTGTCTTTCTATCATCTCTCTGTCTTAGTTCTTTCTAGTCTCCCATCTCTCCTCCACATAGTTGTCAAAGTGACTTTTCTAAAGCACAGTCCTGATCACTGAATCACTCCCTTACTCAACGAATTTCAGGGACTCTCTCTTACCTGTAGGATCAACTATAAACTTCCTTGTTAGGCTCTGAAAACATTTCACAAACTGGCTCCCAGACAATATAATTCCCTTCCCTTCATGCACTCCACATTCCAGTCTAGCTGGCCATCTCAAAGTTCCTCACATACAACATTCCATCTGCCATCTCAGAGCTTTATAATAGCCTCTCCCCTTGCCTGGAATGTAATCTCTCCTCACCTCCCACCTCTTACAGGACAAAGCTCAGCTCAAAAGCCATCTGCAACATGAAGCTTTTCTTGGTGCCTCCACTTACCAAAAGATCTCCTCCCCAAAATTATTTTATAAACAATTATATGCAAACATTTTATAAATGTGTATTCAGTTATTTTTCAGTCATGTTCTATTCTTTGTGACCCCATCTGGGGTTTTCTTGGCAAATATACTGGAGGGGTTTCCTTCTCCAGCTCATTTTACAGTTGAGGAAACTGAGGCAAAGAGGGTTAAGTGACTTATCCGGGGGCACATAGCTAGTATGTATCTGAGGCTGAATTTGAATTCAGGAATATGAATCCAAGCCCAGTGTTCTGTCCACCACCTGTATATGTATGCAGTTATATGTAAATTTTTAATATTCTGTATATAAATATATAATATTTGCAATATTACATGTTTATATTTCTCTCACCATAGGGCGCTATATCTTTAATCTATAAGGAATTAAAAATAGGGATTGATTCTGTGATTTCATTGGGTTTGGGAACTTCGAAGTGATAAAGCTCCTACCACACAGACTGGCTTTTTCTCTTATATCCGAGTCAGGACTCGAACTGAACTCTTTCTGGCCACAATATCACACTGTTTCTCTTTAAGACTGGGATTATTTCAATTCCATCTATTTCCCTATTATTCAGTACATAATTGCTTTGTCAATACTTGTACCATATACATCACATTATGCATATTATAAGGCTACAACTAGGTGAAGGCAGCAGATATAGTATGTGTTGACCTGGAGTCAGGAAAATCCGAGTTCCAATCTACCTACTAGCCATGTGACCCTGGACAAGTTATTTAAGTCTCTCTGTAACTTTAGTTTCCTGAACTGTAATACAACTTCCCAATTTCATGAGGATAGAATGAAATAATCTTTCCAAAATGCTTTGTAAACCTTAAGGTGCTATGTGAATGCTAATTATTATTATTATTGTTATTATTATAGTACTTCAAAGTCCTTTCAATTTTTAGATAAGATATTTAAACAAAAAAATCAATGACTCTTTAAAAAAGAAAAAAAGAATACTATTAGATTATAAGATTTTTGGCAGGGAGTATATTTAAGTTTATAATAATAATAGCCAGATGTATTGGTACACATTTGTAGATTCAGTTGTCAGGAAAGCTAATACTGGTGGATTGTATAAACTTGGGAATTGTGAATTGTAGTGGGTCAGGTTGATGACAATAATGATGAAAACTAGCATTTATTAAATATCGACTATATTCCAGTCATTGTGCTAAGAGTGTTACAGATATCTAAGTTGATCTAGCTTGGAAGTAGGTGCTATTTTTACTCCACTTTCATAGATGAGAAAACAAAGGCAGAAAGAAGTTAAATGTCTTGCCCATCATAGTAAGTGTCTGAGATCAGATTTGGATTCAGACCTTCTTTTCTCCACACTCACTATTTTAACCACTATATAATTAGCTGCTCACACTAAGTCTGGCATCCATATGGTGAGCCTTGGTGGTAGGAGGCTATTTTGTGGAAGGTCAAAAAACAAAGCTCCAGAGCCAATCAGTAGTGCATTAGGCTTGTGGATGGCTACAACATATGTAGTCTGGAAAGACAGGGAGATCCAATCTCCAAAATAATAATAAAAGAAAACATTTATAAAATACTTTAAGCCAACTATTGTAATGTATTATCTCACTTGATGACCACAGAAACCTTGTGAGGTGGATGCTATCATTTTCCCTTTCTTACAAGATGAAGAGAGAGGGAGAGGGATTCTTACTATTCCAAGTAGGTAAAGATTAGGTGGAGTGGGGTTGTGTAAGAAATTATCCTGGGAAAGAGGTATCTTTATTCTAACTTGAGAAGGGAAGGGAACAAGAATTAATAAGTGCTATTATGCTAAGAATTTTTTCAAATATTATCTCATTTGATCCTCACAACAACCCTTAGAGATAGATACGTTTTTAAACTCCCATTTTATGGTAGAAGAAACTGATAGTTTTTATAGATTTTATTATTTATTATTATTACTATTATTAGTATTTTATTATTTTTATTATTTATTATACCCATACATTAATTTTTAAAATACCTAGTTCTTCATTAATCATGTTGGGAGAGAAAAATCAGAACAAACGGGAAAAAAAAACATGAGAGAAAAAACAGAACAAAAAGAAAAAAATTAATATAGCATGTGTTGATTTATATCTGGTCTCCAGATAGGTAAATATTAAATGACTTGCCCAGGATCACACAGCTAATAAGTGTCTGAGGCTGGACTGCAATTGCTTTCAGACCCAGCACCACCTAGTTGTCCCATTTATTATTTCATAGGCTGCATTTCTTTTTTTTTTAATAACAGTTTTTTATTTTTCAAAATACATGCAAAGATGTTTTTCAACATTCATGCTTGCAAAACCTTATCTTCCAAATTTTTCTACATCCCTCCTCCCTTCTTCCCTTCCTGGGATAGCAAGTAATCCAGTATAGGTTACTCATGTACAATTCTACACATAGTTCCACAATCATTATGCTGCGCAAGAAAAATCAGATCAAAAGGGGAAAAAAAAGAAAAAAAACAAGCATTCAAACAACAATAACAACGAAGTGAAAATACTATGTTGTGACCCACATTCATTTCCCACAGCCCTCTCTCTGGATGCAGATGGCTCTTTCCACCACAAGTTTATTGAAACTGCCCTGAATCACCTCATTGTTCAAAATAGCCACATCCATTACAGTTGATCATCACATAGTCTTGTTACTGTGCACAATGATCTCCTGGTTCTGCTCATTTCACTTAGCATCAGTTCATGTAAGTCTCTCCAGGTCCCTCTGAAATCTTCCTGCTGATCATTTCTTACAGAACAATAAAATTCCATAACATTCCTATACCATAACTTATCAGCCATTCCCCATGGGCATCCACTCAGTTTCCAGTTCCTCGCCACTACAAAAGAGACTGCTACAAACACCTTTCCACATGTGTGTCCTTTTCCCTTTTTTATGATCTCTTTGGGATACAGACCCAGTAAAGACACTGCTAGATCAAAGGGTATACAGAGTTTTATAGCCCTATAGGCTTCATTTCAGTGAATCTGGAAAACATTCATGTCCCAGGGCACTGAATGAAAAAGGTTGTGAAAATACACACATGCATGTATGGAATAATTTAAAGTCTCATATATTCTTTCCTTTTTTATTTCAGTATTTGGTCTCTCTGGTTTGGGGAAAAAGAAGCATTAGTAAGGAAAATGAGCTCTCTGTCTTTTCTTGTCAATTCTTATGGGTTTTTAGACTTGTCATATGTCCATGACTGTAATCATCTTTGAATTTTCTAATGATGAAACACACTACTGCTGTCAAACAGGCTTAAATGACATTTCTATTACACTATCACACTTAAAAAGACATTTTAATTTAAGGTATGAAACAAACATTTTTCTAAGATAGTAAATAAAAAACATGATTGTACATGAAACTGCAACTCACTATTCACAACTTGCTATTCCTTTCAAATATGCAACAAAATTATCATGTAAATTTATCTGTCACACTCTTAAAGTATTCCCTGAAAAAAAATGAATCATACCTTTTCATGTATGAGTTTACTAAGGGCTCTCAAGTGCAGATTCAGGGGCAGGAAATTTGAAAGGGGAAAGAGTAATCCTCGAGAGGAGTGACATCAGCTTGTTCGGTATCAGTAGGCCAATTACCACTACCATAATTCACCTTGATTCTCTTAGCTTAAATTTTAGTCACTGCTTACTCAATTGAGATGAAAAAGTAATAGAACTTAATCTCCCATTCAACTCTGAATGGCCTGTAATTTAATATTAGTGTTAATGAATAAGATCCACATTATTCCATCATTCCACAAGCATTCATTGAGACTATTTTCATGTCTATCACTCTGATGGCAATCAAAGGGCCAGGGTTACCTATTTAAAGAATCTGGGCTTAGTGGAAGAACAGTGGGGATTTTGCCCTCCAGGCTTTATCCTGCAGGTGCTAAGAATACATTTCAGAACTACACAGAATTATCTATTGAAGAAGTGGCTATATTCCTTCCCTCCTTTTCAGCCCATATAATATTACATATTATAATATATATATTATATATAGGGTTTAAGCTATTAAAGTTTGCACTAAGATTTCTAGAACACTTTTGATTTATATACTGGCATAATGTAATAATATGCAGAAAGGAGTCAAATGCAGTGGAAATTATGCTATATTGAGAGCCAGAAGACTAAAGTCCCCATCCTAGCTGTCTTGCTTCCTACCTATGTGACCTTGTGCTTTTTTGGGGTTTGGTTTCTTCATGTGTGAAATGAAGAGGGATGGACTTAATGTCCTCTAAAGCCAAATAGGTAGTTTTTTAAAAATCCATGGACTTTTTTTCGGAGCTAATCAATTTTTTTTTTTTAACCAACAGCCTAAATTTAACAATGTCACAATTGATTCAAGACAATTCCAATATACTTAGGATGGACAATTTCATATGCATCCAGAGAGAGAAGAACTATGGAGGCTGAATGTGGGTTGAAGCATGATATTTTCACTTTTTTGTTTGTTTTTTCTTTCTCATGTTTTTTTCCCTTTTGGTCTGATTTTTCTTATACAACATGACAAATATAGAAATATATTTTAAAGGATTGTACATATTTAACCTATATCAAATTGCTTGCTGTCTTGAGGAAGGAAGAGATAAGGAGGAGAGGGAAAAATTTTGGAACACAAAATCTTACAAAAATGAATGTTAGAAGCTATTGTTATATGTATTTTAAAAAATAAAATACTATTCAGAAAAAATAATACATTCATGGTACATCTAGTATTAATACTTAATCATTAGGGCCCCCCATCATCTGAGAAAGCTCAGGACACTTTTTTTTTCCTTTTCTTTCTTTTTTTAAAAAAAATTTCAGTAATCTAGATTTGTGATTTCATGGGTAACAGCAACTTCTGGTGAGAAGCTTCTCTCCACTACATAGCTCAGTTATACTTATGTAAAAAAAAATCTGTCTGGGTTCACACAGCTCTTATGTGCAGAGGAAAGAGTTGGACCAAAACCTTTTCTCTAAGCCTGATTCCAAGTGGACTCTGTCCACTTCACTGTACTGCATTTGCCTATAAAATGCCAATTTTATAGGCCACAATTGACATTTATCGTAAATGAGGCCACCTTGCAATCTGCTTACAAGCCTGAGGTGATTCCCTGGAATGTTTGTACAACAGGAGAAGTTATTTTCCAGCAATTTTTTAAAAAGATAGCCTAATTACTTTCACAATCAAGGTCCATTTCCTTGTGCTAAGTATCTACTCTTAGAAATATCATTGTTTTTTCTTTAGTTAAAGGTCAGATTTCAATATTTCTCAAACTACGAAATCCAAACTTCTTCCATCTTTAAAGCAACACCTTAAAAATAGATGGATTCCCAAGATTTATTTAAAAAATTTCTCATTTATAAGCAATGGTTTTAGTTCTAAGTCAGTAAGTAAAGGCACAGAGTCACTTTATGAAAGTTTAAATTCTGTTTTACTTCAACAATAAAGTTTCGGGTTCCCACTAATCTGGGATGGAGAAGACAAATGTTCCCACTTACTAAATTAGAATCCCCCATAAATTTTCAATTTAAATTGGGAGAGGGTTGGGGTAGTTGCAGCAACTATGAAAGAGATTTCTTCTCTTGTACCAAGGGTGTGGTACTGTTTGGCTTCAGTAATTAGTCCATTTATAAGTTAAACAAACAAAACTCCAGCACCAGTCTCCTCTCAGGTTTCGTGATTCCTTGCCAACCACCCACCCAGCTAACTAACAGCTACGTGGCAAGCCTGCCACTCATTGATATGCTGGTATGGCAGGAAGCCCAGCTCTTTCTCCAACATGGGCACTGCCAGCTTTCTCATATACTGCTGGATGGTTATAATAATCTCCATTAAGCAGGGAATTATTGACCTAACTTATTATTATGACTATCCTAGGTCATCTCCTAAGGCTTGTTATCATAAGCATTACAGGTACTTCAATTACTAGTTTAACCTGGAAATTATTAGGGGGCAGGGAAGGTGGGAGAGTGAGAAGGAAGAATCAATAGATTGCCAATCTCATACACCAAAAGCTCTTGATCTTTTCTTATGCATTGGAATCCTTAGATAGTTGGTAAAACAAATCTAGAGACTCAGAAAAATGTTTTGAATGCATAAAATACAATATTTAAGATTACAAAAGTAAATGAAATACTGAAGTTCAGCTGTCAAAATATTTTTTAAATATGAAATCCCAAAATCTATCCATGAGCATCATGGACCCCAAATTAAGAACCTTTGCTTTGGACATTACTTTTTTTCCTTTCCTTTTCTTGCATGCAATGGATTCCGTGAAGCAGTTAATCCAGTTTTGGGGGAAAGCCAGATTATCCTTTAATAGCAATGACTCAAAGATATACAGCACCTGTCTTCCAATGAGTTCAAAGGACTTTGTACAAAATACCTTATTGCTTTTTAACAGTATCTATGACCCAAGCTAAGTATAGCTCTTATTGTACTATTTTTCATTGAAGAATGGAATAAGGCTGAGTTTTGCTTTCTTCTGCCACCTGGGATGGGAGGAGCAGTTTTCCTATTTGATTTGGAGATGATTTATCTTAATTAACTCTACTTTTTTTTTTAAATCCCATCTGCTCCCAAGAATCATCTGAGTTTTTTTTAATAGAGGTCTTAATGTCCTTTGATCCATATTTCAGTCTTTCAAAATAGCACCCACTAATTGGATTAGAAAGGACTACCTGGGGGAGAATATCAAGGAAAAACCACATCATACACATGACAAAATCAGTTGTGGGCTTGAGAGGGCAAGTGAGGCAGGTAGGTGCAGTCTTCAGTTCAGAGAGGCTATTATCATGTGATTGCATTTGTAATCCCAGCAGCCAGGATGCTTATGGTCATTGCTGACTACTACACTGTTCAATACATCATTTTATATGCTTAATTTTTATTTTTTAATGCTGGAGAAAAAATTTCCTATAGCAATCAATGCAAGGTCCCCACTTCCTACATAAATTACCGTTTTAGAAAGATGTCGATATCACTGAGTAACCTAGTGATCTGCCCAATATCAAGCTGGACTCGAATCCAGCTCTTTCTTACTCTGAGGTGGTCTCTCTGTCTCCTACTGCTTTTCCTCTCTGAATTTGTATTTAATAGGTATTTAATAAATATTAGATGAAGAAGAGACCTCATTGAACTGGTATGGAGTAAAAGGAGCCGAACCAGAAAAACAATTTATACAATGACAACAATAGCATTTTAAAGAAAAAAAATTTTGAAAGACATTAGAAATCTAAGGAATGAAATGGTCAACTAGAAATCTAGAAGACAAATGATGGAATTTGTTACCCTCCTCTTGACTGTAGTGTGTTAGATACAAGATGCAGAATGAAACAGATATTTGGGACATAACCAATGAGGGTATTTGCTCCCCTTATCATATTTGTTATGAGGGTTGTCTTTTTGTTATTGTTGTTTGATGGGGGAAGAGTGAGAAAGAGAGAAAATTAATGCTCAATAATTGGGAAAAAATAAAATAAAATAATTTAAATGTTGAATGTTGTATCTCTAGCACACAGTAGGTATGTTCTAATTTAACTTATTATTGATTGGCAAAAAAATTGTTCTGCCTTTAAATTTTGTTCATTTTCAACTCATAATTGATTTACATGATGATTTAAAGTTTGCAGAATAGTATAATTAGGATAGTTTCCATTATATTTCCTTACTTTAAAGCATACTTTTGTATATAAAACCTAATCTGTTGCTTTTTGGAAAGCTATCCTGGGAATACCCAGGGTATTATTTCATCCTTCCCCCTCAGATTATGTTATCCCAGCAATAAATTCTACAGAGATGTCCGGGGAGGTGCCCAAGACCTGTAAACACATGGACACGGTTTCTAATCAAAGGGAACTTTTCAGAGCAAACCCTTCCTATTATGTTTCTTCTAAGATTACCATGACTAGTTTGGAGACCCGACCTAAATCTTCTGCTGATGAAAGAGAATGAAGCCCTCCAAAGCTCTCTTGAAGAAATTTATGGGAATAAGTTCCTCCAGGTACTTCTTTGTTAACAATGATTTCTTTGTCCATGTTGAATTGGATATTTTTTTTCCTGCACATGAGGTTAAGAATTTCAGGTGCCGGGTCAGAGACCCCGAATCCCTAAGGTTCTTCCCATACTCCTTTAAGCCACAGGCGACATAAAATAGTGAAAGAAGGCTTGTTTCTGAATGTGTATGCCAGTTCTGTAAGTGCTAAAATCATCAGAGCTAACTAGCTATCCCAAGGGATCATTGATGTGAAATGCTCTAGGCAGGTACTTCATTATAATAGCAAATAATAAAACCTTTCTTGCAAGCAGCCTTAGAAGCCTGGTCCTTCAGCATCCACTTTATATCATAAAGTACTAGAATGTTCAGAACATTTCTGTAATTTCACAAATGCATTTGTTGTTATTAAATTGTTTTAATCACGTCGTGACCCTGGTGGGGATTTTCTCAGTGAAGTTTTGTGCTTTGCCATTTCCTTCTCCAACTCATTTTGCAAATGAGGAAACTGAGGCAAACAGGTTGAGTGACTTGTTCAGGGTCACTCAGCTAGTGTCTGAGGTCAGTTTGAACTCAGGAAGATGATTCCTCCTCACTCTAGATCTGACACTCTATGTACTACAGCACCATCTAGCTTCTCTGTCACTTAACTTTTCTCAGCCTCAGTTTCCTTAATTTCATCATCATCATCATCATCATCATCATCATCATCATTATCATCATTATCATCATCATCATCATCATCAGAACAGTTGGATGAAATCACAGAATCATCAGAAAACTAAGTTATTCACGAATATTTGCCTTGCTTTCTCTTTAAGAAGGTAAATTCCTCAAAGACAAAGATTGTCTCCTTCCTAAACTCCCTTTGAATTTCCCCTTTACCTTGAGTTGGCAACTCTGTGCTAAATCTAAAGTGCTATTACGTTGATTGATGCTACAGGAAAACAGTAATGGCATATTCCCTCCTGTTAATAGCGAATTGTGGCTGTCTAAAGTTTTCCTTTCCCTATCCCCTCAAAAACATAAAACTACATCTAAATCTATTTGAGATCTCAACTTTAAAAATGATCAGTGGCAGACTTTGTCCTTTATGTTTTCATCAACCCCTTCCTGAAGGACATTTCATTCACCCTCTAGTTTGTTTCATATCTGTCCATCTATTTATTTAGGGCAGAGACAATAATCCAGTTTTACATTTGGCATGGAGCCAGTGCCACAAGGCCATTCTATAAATGATAAATAGCAGCAGAAACTGTCATAATGATGGCAATAAATTCATTCTTATACTTGGTATTCTTCTGATAGATCAGGAGCTCTTAATCATAAATCCATAGAATCCCACTGGAGGGATAAATATTTGGGGATAAGAAGAGTAAATGTGAATCAATCTTTACTTTCACTACCTGCTAAGTGAAATTTGGCATTTCCTTCAATTAAAAGGACAACAAATCTCTCTGATAGATTCTGTCTAGTTCTTGAATCCATGGATACAAAGTATAAGGTGTACTTTAGCTATAGGATATCCAAGTCTGGAGAACTCCAAAGAGTCTAGAAGCAGCCATTTCCTTAGGTAGACTTATTCAGCAATAGGCTAGGTATCCTGGGGGGAAGTTTGTGACCCAACTTTTCTTCTTGGGACCTCCTTAGGGTGTGACCTTCTACTGCTACCCACATACCCTGCCTTGATTCTTCTATCTCTATAAAAAGTACACAAAGGTTGTCTCCCTTTAGGCACACAGGTGCATGTTTACTTGGCTTAACTGCGGAAAATCTCCTTCCTGTGAATGGGTGGTTCTGGGAGGGGTGAGACAAGAATCTATTGGGCTGAGTGTGTCATTCTCAAGGGGAGAGGGACAAGTAACTGCAACACATGGACCATATCTATATCTAGTGAACATAGCATTAAGCTAGATGGAGTCACATGATTGGTGTCCCTTTTCATGTCTTACTTTCTTGTCCTGCCTTTGGGCAATTTTTAAGGAAATATGGAGTCATTTTTAGATGCAAAATTTCCTAACTATTAGACCCAGCTAAATATAGACCCCAGCTGCAGGAGGCTGATGGGATATGAGTCCCCACAAGTAGAGTTTTTAAGTGAAAGCTTAGATGAGTCCGTGTTGGACATGTAATTGGCAGGATTCATTTTATTCTGTTTTGACATTCAAAATCCTTTATAACCTAGACCCTTTCTACTTTTCTAGTCATTTTACACTTTACTCCCCCCAAATATATCAGCTTCCTTCCTGTTCCCTAAAACAAAACACTCCATCTCTCAGCTCTGTGCGTTTTCACTGGCTGTCCCCCATGCCTGGGGTGCTCCCTCCTCAACTTTGCCCCCTGACTTTCCTCAATTTTCAAGTAAAATCTCACTTCATATAAGAAATCTTATCTAATCCCTCTTAATCCTTCTTTTTATTTATCATCTCCAATCTATCCTTGTTTGTAAGTAGTCATTTAACATCATGTTTTTCCCCTCTTTGATCAAGCTCCTGGCACATGGTAGGCACTTAACAAATGCTTGTTGACTCCAAAGTCCTTTGCTTTCTCTTAATATTTTTGCCCATGATCTGGTATAACTAGATCTTGCCTTCATTCCCCCAATTGTAAAATGAGGTAATGATAAGAAAAAGCTCAAGAATGGCACAATGAGATCATCCTTGTAAAGAGCTATGGGTAGCTTGGAAGAGATGATGTGCTAGCTACAAAATGTTATTATGAAAAGAAGAGAAAATTTAATTCTACTATATCTTTACCATTTTAATTCCAAGGCCTGGGATTTCATATTTATGTGCTTTTGGCACATTACATTCACGGAAGAGATCTGGATAGTTTGTGAGCCTTGAATGTCATCTTTAGAATGGATCTGGCATATGTGAGAACACCTGTGAGCTGGAGCTGGCTACTAATCAACCCAATGTTAGGCAAATATAAAGAACAACTGGATTGGATAATTTCCCATTCAACGCCCTTTACCTAAAGTCTTGCTACAGAGCTCAATTATACCTTAGCTTAAAGACACAACACACACTCAATTCCAATAAAAATCCAAGTCTTTGCATTTCAGAATCCTCTAGAATCAGAAAACCCATTCAGATAGCAAGTTCCAGGTGCAAATAATTTAAAGGACACTAGCCTAGTGCCGACACAAAGATATTTTTTCTCTGTATCTCCCAAAAAGATGCATAACTCTATGGGTGTGGGCTACTATAAAAGAAAAATGCTCCTGATACTCTGGAAGGTGACAAGATACCAGAGATTTACAAAATAAAGGGGTTCAAATCTGAACTAACTACAATTGCCCACTCAGAACAGAGAGTCTCAAAACTGGAAAGTCCATAACTGTTCCCATGATGCAACCTTTGAACCCACAATGAAAATATCTGATTTTAAAAGTATCTGGATGGAAGTAGGCAGAGTTTTTTTTTTTTTTTTTTTTTTTTGAAAATCAGAACAAAGTCTGTCCAAGGTGACACTGAATGTCTTATTTAATCCTTAGGCTTTCATTTCTAAGGAGAATTGTTAGTATTTCCAATAAAAGCCAAGCTGAAAGCTGAATAGTGTTTATTTGCCTCTGCCATAGTTCTCCTTCTGAAACACTTTAGCATCCTTCCTTCTCCCCCTTCCACCAGAATGTCTGACTTACACATTCCGCCGCTTTCTCCTGATCTGGGATCCAAGTCTGGACAGCACCAAAGCCAGGCAGTCTTCTCTACCTAGTGCCATATCTAGGTCAGGCCGGCAACAAGAGGCAGTGAGTGATCAAGAGGAAAGTGGCCCAGAGCAAAACGGAAGAGGCTCTTACTCATCCCAGTGCAACCTCAGTGCTGGCACTGAGTGATTAAGAAAACAAAAATCCACGGGGAATGAACACCACCCCTTGGCTTTGCCTCCTAGCCAATTTGCAGTAACAGGTAGCGACTGAGTGCTGTGAGCGGAAAAGAGAAAGCATTCTGAGGATGGATGATGAGCTGAAAAATAGCAGAGTATGGGGCAAGCTACTCTGGCTTAGCTCTTCCATTTCAGAATGGACTCTGTCCAACTCAAACACCCATTAATGGAGTGGAAGAATCATGTCTGAAGCATTCTGCATACTGTCTTATGTGTAGTATGATGCATTCTGGTTGGTTTGGTTTGACGCTTAGTCAATCTCCCTGGGCTAAATACAGGAGGCTTTCTTTGTGGGGAGGTTGGTCCTGAGTGTCTCCAGTGAATGTAATTGCTTTGGATACTAGATTTACAGCTAGAAAGGACCTGAAAAGCTCTCTAGTCCATCCATTCCTTCTGTAGAGAAGGACATTGAGGCCCAAAGAAATTAAATACCTTGCAACAGAGGCATCAATGCTTGATTTGGCTTATAATTGTATCTTCAGCAATCCCCCAAAGCTCTGTATCTTGCAAATTTCAAGGGTATTTTCTTGGTACCTTATGACAGGGAGCATCAAAAGAAGGAATAAGGACCCTTTGCAGTGCTTGATTTGGCTTATAATTGTACCTTCAGAAATCCTCCAAAGCTCTGGATCTTGCTGCTTTCAAGGGTATTTTCTTGGTGTAAGGATTCTCAGGTAAGGGTTGGAAAATATTTAAATTTTCTTTTTTACCTCCAAGAGCTAATTTTGATTCTACTTAGCCATGTGCATATCATTAAGTAGGACTAGGAATTTAACTGTTTCACTATTATTCTGGAGGAAAAGTCCAGGTAGTTATAGAGCTCACATAGGATATCAGATTTGGGTGAGGCAATCTGGAGTTCTACAGTCTATATTTCTAGATCCAAGCTAGATCATAACCAAAACAGGAGGGCAGGGATGAGCTGGAAGCACAATCCAAGAAGCTATGACTATGGTAGGTAGAGTATAGCCTGGAAGTTGGTAGGGGCAACCACATCAAGGATCAGACTCTAATACTGTGTATGTCAAGGTTGCCTGCAAAGACAATGAAAGAGAAGGGACACTAATGTCTATAGGGGATCAGACCATGATCTAAACATAAGTAATCTACATTCTGGTTGACAGACAAACCAAAGAGTATCATTAGAAAGAGATTGCCAAAGGGATTGAGGAAGGAAAGGCCCCCAAATAGATAGTGTGCATAGATAACCAACTTGTCATCAAAGATGATAAATAACTGGAAAGAAAATGTCTGCAAAACAAATAAAAATAAAGCTATTGTCTACAAAAAACAATTCATTAAGCTGAATAATGTGTCTTGGAACATGAAAAATGAATGGAAGTATGTACCTGCTGATTCAAAAGTTGAAGGCAATGTTCAAGCTCAAACATTAGCAAAAGAAACAACTAGAAAGAAACAATACTTGCAGATGTTGAAACTTAGTTTAAAGTATCATTGTTTAATCTTCCAATATAATCTCCAAATAATTTTCTCTTTACTTTCCACCCTGCTCCTTGTTTTGGAGCAATATTCCATGTCTATCTTTGGCCATTTTTGTCATATGCTTTCTTATTTTTTTCTATTTTAATTTTTCTTTAATAATGCAAACAAAAAAGAGATACATACTATAAACAACTGTAGAAATTGATTTAAAATCTTCTGTAGAAATTGCTTTAAAATTTTTTCACTTACCCAACAGTTGAACTCTCTAAAGTGTTGTTCCCCCAACCCTACTCCCAAAGTATGACCTTGATCACCAATTTTTTTCTTTAATTGTCATCCCCAGTGCTGAGCATAGCACTTGGAACTTAGTAGGATTAAGAGTTCAATACAGGCTTTTAAAATTAAAACAACAACAAAAACTAGGAAGACACTGGACAGATAGAAGTCATCTTTGCTTCCTCACCAATGTTTATTTTAAGCTAGTAATATTACTAGCCCAAATTCATATATCTATCCTTAATCTCTTTCCTAAACTTTTGGACACTTCAAGTTGGATGACTTATAAGAATCTCAAATTCAACATGGCTAAAATAGAACTCATGTCTTCTGTCCTCTTTCCTCTCTTCAAATTCTTCCCTCTTCTCTACTATCTTATTACTGTCAAGGGCAAAACCATCTTCCCAGTTGATCAGGCTCAAATTTCAGTGCCATTCTAAACTCCTTTTTACTCCACATATCCATTTGTATCATCAGAAGTTTGTCATTTCTGCCTTCTTGTCATCTCTTTTATGCACTCCCTTTTCTTTATACACAGCCTAATTCTGGCCCTCATTAACTCTCACTAGGACTATTGCCATAGCGTCCTAACTCATCTTTCTGACTTAATTGGCTCCCTACTCCAATCCATCCTCCACTAAATTATTGAGTTCATTTTTCTAAAGCATAAATCTGACTATGTCACCCTGCTCCTAAATAAGCTCTATTGGTTCCTATTACCTCCAGGATTAAGCATAAGTTCCTTTGTTTGGCATTAGTTCTTCAGTCTATTCCTTTCCTTCCAACTCCTTTTTCAGTGCATTGTCTACCCCTTTTTACCTCCGTCTCTGAATTCCCTGACTTCCTTCAATACTCAGCTCAAATATTGACAACTCCAGGTCTTTCCTGCTTCACCCTCACCTGCTGATGTCTTCTGTCTCTTCTGGCTACAATTTGAATCTGCTTAGACTTCTACATGTCATCTCCCCCACTGGAAAATTGGGAACTGTATTTTTGCTTTTCTTTGTGGCCCCGCTAATTCGCACAATGCCTGGCACATAGTATACCCTTAATATGTCTTGACTTAATGTGGCCCTGGAGATGCAAACTCAGAAGAAAAATAGAAGGACATTTTTCAAGAACAAACCTTTCTCCTGAAATTCACTTCCTCTTCAATTCCATTCTTTTGTGATCCAAGATTACTCATCTTCCTTAATATATCATTTCTTTTGTTGTAATGGGATATATTGTGCTATAAGAAATGACAAAAAAAATGGTTTCAGAAAAACCTGGGAAGACTAACATTAGTTGATATAAAGTGAAGTGAGTAGAACCAGAATTGTTTACAGTAACAATATTGTAGTGATGAACAACTGTGAAGGACTCAGCTACTCTGATCAATAAATGATTCATGACAATTCCAAAGGGCTCATAATAAAAAATACTATTTATCTCCAGAAAGAGAAGTGACGCCTTTGCAGATTGAAACATATGTTTTTCCATTTTGTTTGTCTTGCTTTTCCTCCCACAACATGGCTAATATAGGAATATTTTTATATGGTTTATATTATTTCACATGTACAATGTAATACAATGTATTTTATTTCTTGCCTTCTCAATATGCAGAGGAGGGAAAGAGAGGATTTAGAATTGAAATTAAAAAATTAAGGGGAAATATATATATATACATATACACACACACATATATATACATACACACACACATATATGTGTGTGTGTGTGTGTGTGTGTGTGTGTGTAAATACATACAAAATTTATGTATTTGTGTATATACACACACACATATATATACATACCTATAATTTCTTTTAGGTGCTTTCTGAATATTTAATTAGGATGGGGATGGGAAGAGTCTGAATCCAATATCATCCATTTGGGGAAGTTAAAGTAGGGAAACATCTCTATACTGAGAAGTACGGTCACATAGCCAGGATGCATCCTGGGCATCTGGATTTGAACCCGACTACTTGACTGGGAAGACAGTTCTCTATTCACTATACCACAGCTGCCTCTCTGGAGGATTCTTAGTGAAAACATTACTGAATAATAGATTCCAACACTTGTACCCCTGGGATTCTGAAACAATGGTCCTCAAGATACTTGAAATCTAATGAAACCTTTGTGAGAACTGAATTTGAAGAAAGGAAAACTGAGCTCAAATTCAGCCTTAGACACTTAGTAGCAATGTGATTTTGGGTAAGTGACTTGACATTTGCTTTTGCTTTCAAATCTGTAAAGTGGGGATGATAACAATACAAATTCTGAGTGCTGCTGTGAGGATCAAATGGGCTAACATGTATAGTGCACTATAAGCCTTAGAGTATTATATAAATAATGCTATTGTTATTGTTTTTTTTTTAATCTGTAAATTCTTCAGAAATAGTGTTATAATTAGCATAATGTAATGTTTCTTTGGGTATTTTTTTATCCACTTAGTGCTAGTGTGAAAAGGATTAAAATGGGCAGAAATAAAGTCAGGGATCCCTTATCGGTCCCAGAGAACAGGTTCAACAGAAGGTCTCTGACCTAGAAAAACATCTTAGATCTTTGACTTGACAGTCCACTCCACCCATGGACTAAACTTGCAATCACAGTCCTAGCTTCAGTGATGCTGTTCTTGAGTAATATCGTCCAACAGCATTTACCTACTTAGTTTGAAGTCCATTATAGAAACCTATATTCAATTAATTCCTTTGAGAGGGGAAGCAGCATCTGTAAAAGATGTGCTAAGCTGAGTTCTCTACATGTTACCATAGAGAGGAATCAACAGATTGGAAGATTGGATTCTGCATCTCCTCTCAGAACAGCATCTACTTCCACACATTGTAAAGGAAGTACTACATCTCATATAGGACTGGTTCAGCTTTTCCTCATTATAGCTCATCCTTTGTATTGCTGTCAAAACAATTTTCCTTAAGCACAGTTCTGTGATTTCCCTACTCAAACAACTCCCATGACTTCCTATTACTATGAGGATAAAATATAAGCTTCTGGGTTTAGCTATGAAAGCCCTACCCAGTGCAGTTTATGGGACAACTCCCCACAATCTATGAGCCAGTCAAACTGCCCCTCCCCCATGTATTTCCTATATGACACTCCATTTTTCATCTCTTTGCATTTGCACTGACCATCCTCTGCCTTATCTTCATCTCACATTGTCCCTCTCTCCCTTTAAGATACAGATACATCTTCCACATGAAGCCTTTCCCCATCCCATCCCCAACTGTTAGGGCTCCCCCCTAAATTACTTTATATATATTTATTTTTATTCACTTTATATTTCTTTCAAAAATGTCTCTACTTTATCTCTAATCAATTCCAAATTGGAATTGATTTTATGACACAGGAGATCTTGGAGTAGGACCATCCAATATGGCATGCCCACGTCAAAGAAGTTCTGTGCTCTATGAGCAAAGTAGAATTGCAGTTGCTCAAAAAAAAACCTAACACCCCCCCCCAAAAAAAAACACCATGTGTTGCACAAATTTAGAGGCATCTCTACTCCCAAATGCTCACATGGACCATTTGTGCCCAACCTGTGGCAGAGCATTCCAAGCTCATATTGGTCTGATCAGCCACAGTTGAACACACTGTACCTGGACTTCAACATAGTGATGTCACATTCTCTCTGAGAACGAAGGATAACTATTATTTTATATGTACTTGTTGCCTCCCCCATTAAAATGTAAGTTTCCAATGAATAGAGATTTTTTCTTCCTTCCTGCCTTCCTTTCTTTATTGCACTTAGGGATAAAGTGACTTGTCCAAGGTTACACAGCTAGTAAATGTCAAATGACTGAAACTGGTTTTGAACTCAGGTCCTCCTGACTCCAGGGATGATGCTCAATACATCGTGCCGCCTAGCTTTCCTGAGCAGAGATTTTTTTTTCTTCTTTGCACTTATATCCCCATCACCTAAAATAGTTCCTGACACAGAGTAGACATTTAATTAAGACAATAACTGATTCATTAACTAGAAAGAAAATGCTTTTTCATTACCTAAAATAAGCTAAGTTTCTTTCACAGTCTTTCTTCTCTCCACATGGTGGGCTTCTTCCTTGAATACAATGATAGACCTATCTTTTATTCCATTTTCAATGGAAGGAATAAATCCCTCAGTTTTCCCAGGTCCCATTAGTAGAGCATAATGATTTGTAAGCATGAATGGTTTACATAATAAACCTGGCAGACCCAGGTAAATGCTTGTTTCCTCCCCCACCAAAGCTTTGCTTATGTCCCTTTCTGGGTCCCAACCTCCTAGTGCCTCTTTTTAAATTTACTTTAATTACTTTGTGATTACTTCATATATACTATGAAATATAGAGAGAATGTAAACTCCTTGAGGGCAGAAACCTTGTTTTTGTCTAGTGCCTAGAGTACTGTAAACACTTCCCGTCTGATGAAATTCAGTTCCTATCAGCATCATCCTTTCATGTTCAATAGACCAGATGCTTCTCATACTCTCCCACACCATGTTTCATAGAAATGCATAAATTTTAGCAAGGATCATCTCTGCGGATTAAGGATGAATAAAATTGTGATCTACGGGCATTAATATGTAAATGAAATTTCTTGAGCACACCAGCAAAGTGATTTTCAAGCAGAATGGTTTCCAATTAACTTTTCAGCCACTGTATAACTTGTTCTTAACAGAATCATAAATCTGGCTCTGGTCTGGGAGGTAGGGAGGAGTGGTCATTTTAAGCCACAGTTAGGCTAGAGAGCTCTCTACAAAATCCTTTGCAATTAGGCTCTGATCATTGCTGGAAGAATTCTTCTAGAATGCAACCTCCCTGGGCAGCCCATGCCCATCCCATTGTGATTACAATTTCCCAGCTTGGGTTCTCCTGTGGAGTCTAATAACTGAGAACAGAGATGTGGCTGTTTAACAACTAGGTGTGTGTATTTGTGTGTTTGCCATGGAGTTTAAAAATAGCCAAGTGATATCTGACACAGGTGTTACATGGCAGATAAGATGGGAGAATAATAAGGTACATTTGGAAATTTTATATTCTTTGCCGAAGAAAGCAAGCTTCCAATAAAAAGAGGGAAAGCATCATACTACCTTATTTAATTGTATTCAACAACTATATAAAATTGTGTTGACTTGGCTTCCTGATGCTGGGATAAGCCTAGTTTCTTGGTCTAGATATCTGTGGGATAAACATGGGTCTGAAAGGGAACTTAAAAACTTCAACATTAACAATAGTCCCAGGGAGGCCCCAGAGCTATTCTTAGGACAGCCCGGGCTATGTATCTGGCCCCAGGGATAGTTTTTGTTGTGTGGAGTTTTGTTGTGGGCTTGAGCTAATTCTGAAAGGCTGGGCTCTAGGAGCAAAATAGAATTGCAGTAGCTCAAAATAAATGTGAGAAGGGCTTTGTAAGGGTTAATGTTGAAAAATTATCCATGCATATCTTTTGAAAATTAAAAGGTTTAATTAAAAAAATAAATGTGAAATACACACATTTAGAACCATCTCCAATCCAAATAATCAATATTGGCCAACCCACGATTGAGCATTCTGAGCTTGTATTGGTCCTCATCAGCCACACTTGGACATACTATACCTTCACTCAAACATAGTGATGTCATTTGGGTTCTCTCTGAGAAGGAAGGGCAAAAACCAACAAAGTATATGTTCTAGTCTATTAATGTAACTGCTCTCCTAACTTCAGGAGGACGTGAAGTGTCTTGAGGAATTGAAACTTGGCAAACTATTCCAGTATTGTTAGAAGAGATGCAGAAGTCCTATTCAAGATGAAAGAGAACTTCAAGAAGAAAGAACTTAAAGCAAGAGGACAGCAAATAGAAGAATATGAAGAAGATCAACCTACACTTACTTTCTATAAATCATAAATCAACAGCGGCATCCCAGACTCCACAGAATGAACAAAATTGTGTGGCTGGATATGAAGAACTATGTAATGGCCCACAGGATGGAAGGATAATGAAGGACTGACATAGATAGCTGAGAGATATTTTCCTTTTCCTAGCATATGAGTTCTCAATTTGGAGTCTATGAACTTGTATACATTTTAAAATATTTTGATAACTGTATTTCAATATGATTGGTTTCCTTCTAAATTCTATATATTTTGTTTTATGAATTTAATAACATTTTTCTAATAAAGGATCTCCTTTAATTGACAAAGGGACCCATGAGGCAAAAAGAGTTAAGAATCTGTGCCTGGAGTTTATGTCCCAATTGTGATGGAGTATTCCTCGGATCTTCTTAAGCACACTTCACATCTGCATGGGAGACCCCATATTGAAGAGTAAAATTTCAGGCTAAATTTTGCTTTGCCTTCCCAGAACATCAGTTCATATCAATGATGGCTGAATTCCTTCCTGCTCAGGATCATGATGTAGTATTTAATTCTTTGAAGTAGCCCTACCTGTTTAGCTTATCACTCTGCTCTTTCTGACTTGACTATTTTCATTTAACTAGTCTCTTATGTTCAAAATACTGCTGTTACCTGGGACTCCCCTCTTTCTCAACTTTCCTGTTTAGCTGGTAATTATCAAGTTTATGGATTCCACCTCCACAATATAGCTCTCTTCCTTGTGCCTATTTCCACAGCATCTCTTTCCCCTGTCCCCCTCTCTCTATTCTATCCTGGTTCAGGTCTTAATTAGCAGTCACCTGGACTATTGCCATCACTTGTTAATAGGTTTCTTTCTTTGTTCTCTGCTTCAGTCCATTCTTCAATTTGTTGCCAGGTTAATCTCAATGTGTGTGTGTGTGTGTGTGTGTGTGTGTGTGTTTTTCTGTGTGTCGGTCTGTCTGTCTTTTTGTTTCTCTGTCTGTCTCTCACACACACCCCCAACCCCCTCCACCTACTTCAGGTACTCAATGTTCCAGTTATCCTGAAGTACTCTGTATCCCCTCCCTCCAACCATAAAGCAAACAAACTCATGCCTTGTACTTTCCCAGGCTCATACCTACTGTTCCTTTTATATATATGTATATATATATATATATATATATATATATTTTTTTTTTTAGCAAGAGCTCCCTTCCCCCTTTGCCTGTTGAATTCCTACCTATTCTTTAAAACAATTGAAATTCATTCATGAAAGCTTTCCTGATATCTCAGAAAAATATTGGCTCTCCCTCACGATGAGACATACCAAGCACTATAAATGTAATGGATGGAGCAATAGATGGAGAGGTGGGCCTGAAATCAAGAAGACGCCACACTTACTAGCTATGTGACCCCAGGCAAGTCTTTTAGATTCAGTTTTTTCAATGATAAAATGGAGATAAAAATAGAGGGGATATTATGAGGATCATATGAAATAATATTTGTGAAGTACCTGCCATGTAGTAGGTGCTTAATAAATGCTTGTTCCCTTCATTTTCCCCTATGGGCACCTTTTTTCTTTTCACCTTTGTATTAAATTTGACTGGAATCAACCAACCAATCAATAAATATTTATCAAACATTTATTATGTTTCAGGCATTGTGTTAAGTGTTAGGGATAAAAAAAAAAAGGCAAAAAGACAGTTCCTGCCCTAAATTTACCATTATATACAAAACCAGGGAATGTGTCATTCCCCTTTATTAGACAACAAGCTCTATTAGGACAAAGACTGTACTTGTCTATGTCTCAGAACCTAGTTGGATAAAATAAAATGTTGAAGAAGAGACTGGAAGATAAGATTGTCTCTGAGGGGATTCCTGAAGAGGATGGAAGTCATTTTGTTCAAACATGGCCTTGGAGACCCCTTCCAACTCAATGATTCCATAATTCTACAATGAAGCAACAAATGTCAAATTATTATTTTAAATTAAGAAGAGTTAACTCTCCTCATGACAGTTTTGCTGACCATTGAGAAAATCATGAGGAAGGGGAAATTTTGGGAGAAGACAAAAAGGTCTGATTTTGATAGGAGATCGAAGGGTTCTACTGGCATTCTATTGAAAAGATCACTAGACCCAGAATCAGGAGACCTGGATGGGCCCTCTGGTTCTACCACTTATGGATGTGTGACCTAGTGTGGGTAAATTATTTCATGGTTTCAGTTTCCTCTTCTGGGTTAGACCAGATGACCTCTACTTTCCTAGCATTGCAATTGACTTACTATAGAAATAGGTCAAGTTTAATCAACAATCCCTTTTGAGAATGTAATTTTCCCATACAGAAATATGAGCATGAGGGCAATAATATGACAAAAAGAAGAATTATATCTGCTTCCAGGAAGAACTTATCTTAGAAATTCTCAAATATGGGCTCTTAGAAAAAATCAACACTGGCCGAATGATTTTATACCCTTCTATCTCCCAATAAAATAAGTCCCTGAAAAAAAGTTAACGGACACAAATCCCCATGAAATATAAAGACTACTCTGAATCATTTTTGAATCTGTGACTGCTTTCTCCTTTTGCAACACTGCAAAAGGAAAACTTAAAATTTCATAAATTATAAACCTGATAAACCTAATGACTCTTCCAACTCCTCTAAACCATCATTAACTGCAAGGAAGTGATCATTACTGTTTAATTATAAGATGAAACTCATATTGTTGGGAAATGTTGAAAGCTATCTGATTGACTTAGGTCCCTGGAATTAATTCTATAGGCAGGCCTTGCACATGCCAATTAAAGTTGAGGCATCTATCATAAAAGGCTGTGCTCCTTGCTGTCTTTTTCAGATCAGAGCAACAAAAACAAGAACCGTCTGAGGCATTTCCTGAGCATGAATGACTGTTTGATCTTTCTAGCTCTGGGATACTAATTTTTCCTGGCTGATACTCAGGATATGTCTCATCTTTTCATTCAGGTCAGATGCAAAAACCAAGAATAAGAATTAAGGACCACAAGGGTCTGTGTCCATCAGTGAAGAACACAGGCAATTCACCAGATTCCCTTGGTGCAAACTGAGAAGAATTTGGATTCCTACTTTTCAGTCCATGAGAAATACAAAGGATTATACTGGTTATTTCTCTGCTGCCTACACAGACCCATGTCTTCCACATTCTCAAGAAACTGGCATGCTCTATAAAATCCCTGCTAGCTTTCATACTCTGCCTCTGCTCCCTTTCATGGATGAAGTAATTAACAAAGCTATCTATAATCAGGGTTTCTTCTTTTTCTCTTCTCCCTCATCTATAAATCCTCTGTAGTATGGCTTCTGACTTCTCATCGTTTAAATGAAAACATTCTCTCCAAAGTTACCAAGGATTTATTCCCAAATCCAATGACCCTTCTGCAGTCCTCTTGCTTTTTAACTCCCTAAGTGTCTTAGTGTTGACCACCCTTTTGTCCTGGATATGCTCTCCTGGTGTTCTTCCTACCTGTCTGACTGTTTTTTTCCCCAGATTCCTTTGCTGACTCTTTCTCAAAGCAACATTCTCTGAATGTGGATATGCCCAAGGTTTGGTCTTGGGCCTTCTTCTCTTCTCCTATGTAACCTCACTTGTTAGCCTCCTCAGCTCCTGTGAATTCAATTATCTATATGAAGATGATTCTAAGACTGAGTTATCCAACTCTATAATCTCCTCAAGAGCAGCTAGGTATTAGAGTAGAAAGAGTACTGATCTTGGAGTCAGGAAGTTCTTCAGGAGCTCAAATCTGGCCTCTGATACTTACTAGCTGTGTGACCCTGGAAAAGTCACTTCACTTAGTTTGCCTCATGAGCTGAAGAAGAAACCTGCAAAGCACTCCAGTATGTACCAAGAAAACTCCAAATGGAGTCATCCAGAGTCATATACAACTGAACAACAAAAGTTTTTGCCTGACTTCCCATCTTGCATCACCAAATGCTTCTTGGACATCTTGCATCGGATGTCTTATATACATCTCAAACTCAACATGACCAAAACTGAACGAACTTTTTCTTTCTTTTTCCCTTCCTTCCTTCCTTCTTTCCTTCCTTCCTTCCTTCCTTCCTTCCTTCCTCCCTCTCTCCCTCCCTCCTTCCCTTCCTTCCTTCCTTCCTTCCTTCCTTCCTTCCTTCCTTCCTTCCTTCCTTTCCTTTCCTTTCCTTTCCTTTTTTCCTTCCTTTCCTTCCTCCATCTCTCTCTTTTTCTTTCTTTCTGCCAGTACTCTATCCACTGTTGCCCCCTCATTATCTTTCTTTCCAAACCTTTCCCTCTCTCCAATTTCCCTATTGCCATGGATATCACTATTACCTAGGCATTAGACTTGCAAATTCAGTGTCATCCTCTACTTCCTGCTTTGCATTCACCCCACAAGTCCAATCTGTTGCCAAGTCTTGTCTATCTTCTTTTCTCTTGTATATGCCACCTTCTTTCACATATGCTTATTATCTAATACCTTGACTATTAAAATAGTGTTCTGGTTTATCTCCATTCCTCAAGTTTCTTGCCATCCCAGTTTAACCATTCCACTCAAGTGCCAAAATGATTATTCAAAAATTCAAGTCTGACCATGTCATCTCCCTGCTAAATCAAATTCAGTGGTTCCATGTTATCCTTAGAAAATGAAATAGAAAACATGTAAATATATTATATAGAAATATATTATAAGTATAACAATAATATAAAATTTTAGCATATATTATATAAAATATAATATAAACATAAACATAAATTTTATCACATGATATATAAATATAATGTATATAGTACAAAATAGAAATTTTATTATATATCATATAATATATATATAATATAAATATAATAAATATGCAAAATATGAGTTTAATATGTATGTTGCATATAAAATATTAAAATTTTAAATCCTCTGAATTTTAAAGCTTTCCACAATCTAGCACCTTCCCACTTTTCCACTGTTCACTCTGCTTCTCTTCTAACCTTGCTGTTCCTCCCACATGATGCTATTTTCCCCTCAGTCTATGCCTTTTCACAGGCTGTCTCCTCTGCCTGCAATACTCACTTTTCCTGTTCATTTTTTAGTTTCCCTAGCTTTAAGATTTAGCTCAGATTCCACCTTCTGTGAGAGGTCTGTCCCACCCACACCATACCATCTCCCCCATTAGACTGTGAGTTCCTTGAAAGCAGGGGCTGCCTTTTGCCTTCCTTCTTATTCTTGGTGCTTAATACAATGTCTGCTGCTCAACAGATGCTTTATACATGCTTATTAATTGAGAAAGGAAGGAAATGTGAAGAGTAATATACAGAAAGGTAGTTCTATGGTTTCTTGGTACTATCATTGTTGTTCAGTTGGTTTTAGTCCTGTCTGATTCTCTGAGACCCCAAATGGAGTTTTCTCGGCAAAGCCATTTCCTTCTCTAGTTCATTTTACAGATGAGGAAATGGAGGCAAACAGGGTGAAATGGCTTGCCTTGCCCAGGGTCACAAAGCTATCTGCTGTCTGAAACCAGATTTGAACTCAGGAAGATGAGTCTTCTTGATTTCAGGCCAGACTTATCACCTAGCTACTTCTGGTTCTTTCAGGATTCAAGATTTGGAGAGCAAGAGTAAGGAATCCAAGAGGAAATGTTTTCCACTCCTACCTTTCAATTCAAAGCAACAAATATTAAATAGCTACTCCTTTTTAGAATATTTGCATCACCACATATTCCTACTAAAAAAAAATCTCCTTTTGACTTCTCCTTTCTTATGCCAGTGGAATGTAGAGCAATGAAAAAGGCAAAGTCCATGAAATTCAGTATTTAGGAGTTTTCAAATGAATGAATATTAATGAGTCTCCATGAAACAGTTCACATTTAGTATTTTACTTACACACAACAAAATTCACGTGCTCCTTGCTGTCCAGGCTGAGATTTAAGAATCTCTTTGTAGTATAGAAGGCTAAATCCCTAGATTCCCTAGATATATAGCTAGGTTTTAATTCCTGAAATGATCACATGTATTTGTATTTGGGTTTGTCAATTATATAAAATATGGTCATTGGCTCCAGCCCAGTGGAAACATGGAGGGCAAATTTGAATGACATGATCATTTCAAGGAAGATATTATTTCTCTCCCTTCCTTTCCCTCTTGCCCCTCCCCTCCTTTTTTCTCCTTCTTTCCCTTTCTCTCCCTCCCCCCATGTTTCCCGTCCTCTCTTACCTTCCTCCTTTCTCCTCTCCCTCTCTTTCCCTCCTTCTTCCTCCTTCCCTCTCTCTCTCCTTCCTTGTCTCTCTCCCCCTCCTTGTCTCTCTCTCTCTCTCTCTCTCTCTCTCTCTCCCCACCCCCATCTTTCTCTCTATCTGTCTCTCATTACATTTCATAGGCAGAGACATATTGTTTTCAATAGTATATTTGTATGTACTTTATTCCTCTTCTCCTGTAGCATTTTTGATAATCCTACTCAAATTAATCAATTTTTATTTAGTTCATTGTGATTTGACAGTATCAGTGATTATGTTAGTAAATTAAGCAGACTAGGATTAGGTTTGTTAGCTATATTATTAGTTAATGCTACTACAATAAGAGTCATAAGGGTTAATCCACCATGTATTGATGATTATATTAATTGTATTCGATTCACCAGATAGATTCATAATGTGGTAATTGGACATTAGTATGGATTTATTAATAACATACCCCCCCTTGCCAGTCTAAGTATACTGTGTTTGAAATAAGATTCTGTGTTGCAAATACTACCCTCTGACCCTATGAATCACTATGCCCACTCACTTGTGACCTTTGCTTCAAATCCACAACTTCCTTGGATCCTAAGATCTTATGACTTGTGAAAGGCCCTGTTGTATTGCTGAAAAGGTCTTTTGACCTTTGGAGAGCCTCTGCTGAGATGACCTGGAGTTGATGACCTGTGGAAGGTTTTATGACCTGTGAAAGACCTATTGATAAAGTGGTTATGATTGATGGACGTTTCCCTTAGCCAACCATAAGATTTTCCCACTTCTGAAATTGATTGTTCAGTGAATTATAACTTCTCCTATTTTTAGTGCTTTCTCAAATGTATAAACATAGCTAGCACCCAAAGGGAGGGGTCCCTGGTCAGGAGAAAGGTCTTTTTGTTGTTACTGTTGTTCAGTTGTGTCCAATTCTTTATGACCCTATTTAGGATTTTCTTGATAAAGATACTGAAGCTTGCCATTTTCTTCTCTTACAGTTGAGGAAAGTGAGGCAAACAGGATGAAGTGACTTGCCTAGGATCATACAGGTAGCAAGTATCTGAGACTGGATTTGAAATCAGGAAGATGAGTCTTCTTGATTTCGAGTCCAGTGCTCTATCCATTGCATCACCTCAAATACAAATACAAATACAAGCTTTTCAGTGACCTGGGAAGGTCTTGGACCCAATTAATTAGGGACCATTGGACTCCCTAATAAATTGATTGATCATGGTTGGATCTTTGTCTCACTGACTTTTGGAATTTTGTGACCTGCAGCACTTGACCATTTTTTTTCTTGGATTATTAGGAATTATGTCTTATATGACTCCAAATTATATTTTACTATTGATTCTAAGAGAAGATTCATAGAATACAATATTTATATATAGTCCAGATATCATAACAGATTTCATGGGACTCAGTTTTACATATTGTATAGGAAGTCATGCTTTGAACATTGAAATTTGTATAGGTTAGAATAAGGAAAAAAAGAGATAGAAGGGAGGGTAAAGTGGAAAGAATTTGGTATTCAGAGCCAAGGAAGCTGTGAATTTGAATTCTGCTTCCTACAGAAGCAGACTACTGGCAATTGGCTATTGGCAAGTTGACTATTGACAATATACTTAAATCTCTTTGAGCCTCAGCTTCTTCTTGTATAAAACAAGAATAATAAAACACGTAGTCCCACTCTCATGGAATGGTTGTAAGGATAAAATTAGCTGAGTTATAAAACATGGTTTAATTGTCAGCTTTTATAATAAAGGGACATAAAGATTGTCATTGCTAACAGATCGAAGATCTTTCCCTACATGTGTGATTCAGATTCGTTGAAACTAAAAATGCTTCCTGAACTTTCCTTTCTTTCCTTTCTGTCTTTCTAATCAAATTGTTAGATACTTAGATTTAATTCCATGTATTATATAGTGCCATTTTGGGTCACTTGATAAAATGATAAAAACAATTAGTGCTGGCAGAACAAGTCTAAATTTGCTCACGAAGCAAAGAAAACAAACTCCCATCACATCAGAGTAATTAAGATGGGAATTGCCATGGGTAAAAATCTTTCAGGGATTCACAGTTGATACTGTGAAATCAGGAGCAGGTTGGTGACTGCTACTCTTACCTCTCTGGAAATTTTTTTGCCCAATCTATGGGTCACTAAGAATTTCACCCATTTCCCATTAGGCTGATGCCATCCTAATATCAGGATTCCCAAGAGAGATTCACAATTGTTTATAAAATTATAAAGATATGTGAGAACTGATTTGTACCATAGTCCTGTCCCCTGTGTATATGAGAGTTTAGAATTCCCTAATGATTACAAAAGATATTGAAAATCACCCCATCGAAGGACAGAGCTTCTTTGGGAGTCATTCTCCCAGTCCTTCGATGTAAAACTTCACTTAAATCATCACAACTATTTGGCTGGGAAATTAGTTAATGCGGCTTATATACTTCAAAGAAAGGCCTGCTGTTGTTATTCAATATGGCTTTTTAAATGATTATACATCAGAGTAGTGAGGCAGCAAGGTTGCACAGCAATTAGAATGCAGGGGTTGGTCTCAGGAAAATTTCTATTCCTGAATTCAGATCCAGACTCAGATATTTATTAGCTGTGTGATCCTGAGCAAGTCATTTAACCCTGTTTGCCTCAGTTTCCTCATACGTAAAATAGGCTGGCAAAGAAAATTCCAAAACACTCCAGTATCTTTACCGAGAAAACCCCAAAAGGGGTCACAAAAAAATCAGATATGACTGACAAAATGACTAAATGACATGTCAGAATAAGGAGGTGGCTAGGTATTTCAGTGGATTAGACCTCTAATCAGGAAGAACTGAGTTCAAATCCAGCCTCAGACACTTATAAACCATGTGACTTTGGGCAAATGACTTAACCTCTGTTTGCCATAATCCACTGGAGAAGCAAATGGCAAACTGCTCCAGTATCCTTGTCAAGAAAGGCTTATGAACATTACTGACAAATTATGGTCCACAAGATTACGAAGAATTGGATAGGACTGAACAACAGTGTCAGAAAGTAAAGTCACCTGAAAGGAGTTAAGTCAATGTTAAATTATCTGGTCCCAATAGCACTCACTTTTTGTGGTAAAGATCACACATTAAGAGGATGATATTAATTTCCTATCTTCAGAGCCTCCCTTCTGAATTCTCTTTGTCCATAGAAAATATAAGACTTCAATGAAAAAAAAAAAGAATAAATAACATACCCTTGTGAATGCACGGTAATCTTGGGTCTCATAAATTTATTTACTCTTAGGAACTATCCCTAAAAAAAAAACAAAAAAAAAAAACCTCATACTTCCTTGTTAATGAAAGCACAGGTGTGACTATATTATCCCCTTCCCTAGTCAATAAACTCCAGTGGCTCCCTATTATCTCTAGGATCAAATATAAAATCCTCTATTTGGATCTATATTGGATTGATCATAACCTGGCTCTTTCTTATCTTTGCAGTTTTCTTTCACTTTCCTCCCATCTACATATTCTATTTGCTAGTCTTCATACAAGATACTCCATTAATTGCCAAATACTGTATTTTTACTGTCATCCACCCATAGAATCCCTTCTCATTTCCGCCTTCTGGATTCCTTCAAGTCTCTGCTGAAATTGATTTCTGTAAGAAGCTCTTCCCAACTTCCACTAATACTAATACTTTCTGAAATTAGTTCAATTTATCTTGTCTATATCTTATTTGTACATGGTTGTTTGTTATATAACGCCTGAGATCAATGATTTTTTTTTTTTTTTTTTTAGCTTTTCCTTGTATCCTCAATGCCAATAAATGCTTGTTGATTTGATTTGCATAGCCATTTATTGAGCACTTAACTGGGCAAGATGATTTAAAGATCAAAGTATTTAGCAGTTTAAACTAATGTGACCATAGCATTATTGCCTAATCATAGCATTATAGATGTATAGCTGGAAGGGACTTCAGAGGCCATCTCATCTAATTTTGTTGTTTTATAGGTGAGGAAAATGAGGTTTAAAAAGGTAAAAGACCAAAGTAGGAGGCAGAGGTGGGATTCAAACCCAAGTTCTCTAACTCTTAAGCCAATATGCTTTCTGCTTTTACTATGCTACCTTTTTGTTAATTATAAAATGACAAGATTTAATCTTCACTAGAGAAGAGACATTAAGCTATACCTAAGAAGGGTGATTTGGATCTAGGCAAAAATAGTTCAATTAGATCAGTTACTGGAGTTGAACTCTTAGAGCTCCTCCTGCAGGCCCATGAGTAGAAGGTGTTTGACATGGAAATCTTAGAAATAAGATTTGATTAAAGAAAATGTGAGGAATAGTAAATTATTGAGTACTTAGGAGATATAAAGATAGCTAAGTGGCACTGCTGTGAGTAGAGTGCTGATCCTGGAAGTAAGAAGATTCATCTCCCTGAATTTAAATCTGGCTCCAGACATTAGTTGTATGATCCCGGGTAAGTCACTTAACTCTATTTGCCTCAGTTTCCTTATTTGAAAAATGACCTGAAAAGAAAATGGCAAACTACTCTAGTATCGTTGCCAAGAAAACCCCAAAAGAGGTCACAAAGAATGAAACAATTGAACAATCTTCTATATCCTCCACAATCTTCTTATGATTTTACACAGGAGGGCTTCAGATGACGTCCCATTGCTAGAGATGCAGAAGAAATAGTTGCCTATAGTTCAATTTGATAATTATGAGTTAGGGGCAGGGGGTGGGGTTTTGAGTAAAGTCTTAAGGCAACCTGAAAAATCTGACAGGCAGACTTAGAAATATTTACAAAAGCAGCAAAGAGGAAAAACAGTCAGAAATTTAAGCAGATAATGAATGAAAAGTCAGTGGACTAAATAATCTTTCTAGGGAAATTGGGCGTCTAAATGTTACTTGTCTTTACTAACTCAACAGATCTTTAATTTTATTAACACAGACTTCAACTTTTCCACATCCTTGGCAAAAACTTTTCTCGAGTTGCATTTGTAAAAAATAAAAAGGAAGGAAAGAAGGAAGGAAGAAAATTATTGCCTAGTTATAGAAAAGTCTTTGTTAACTAATCTTCAAATATAGAGGTCAGTGATCCAAAAAAATATATTTCAATTCATTCTATTCAAATATCTCTTGCAGCAAAACAAAAAATTTCTAGAGAGCCCTACCATTGCCCTCTAAAAGAGCATATTCCTCAATGTCACCAAAAAGGAAAAAAAAGACCTGTTAGAT